>NW_022992073.1:20847-102484 GCF_902827175.1 Gymnodraco acuticeps
TCTAAACTCCGCTCCAGCATTTCAATGCGCCAGGACTCTTATTTTTCTCTCTCTCAAATATTGAAACGCTTGCATGCCAGGAAAGGGGATCAAACTGGGGAGATGAACGCCCGCGGGCCAAAACACTGCTGCAGTTTACTCTTGCTGTGTGTTTGTAATAATAATAATAATAATGGGTTCCATTTATAAAGCACTTCATATTTGATTTCAAATCCCGAAGTGCTACAAGTAGTGAGCATGAACAGTATAAATAAACATTACACAACACGGTAGAATTAATAAAAAGCAATAAAAAATGTCATTTATATTTATGGCTCTGGATTGGCGCGATGATGTCAGGATTAGTTGAGTGTGTGGTTTCGGTGACAGCGGGTGTCGTTTGGGATTAGGAAAGGGTGCTGAGTGCAAGAGAAAGAGGGGTTGCTGGGTAATATGAGGATGAATATATAGTGTACAAGTTGACTGAAAAGAGACCAGCTGGTGTCTAGGCCAAGAGAGCGCAAGGATCTCACACTACGGGGGGTGTGTGCCATGTTCTGTGTGTGTGTGCTACAGTATTATTATATTCCAGAACCTAGGTTAGCTCTGGATGGCTCCCCTAAGAATCCTTAAAAAGAAAAGGGAATTGATTGTGGGAGACAAGACGAGGATGATGACTGTAAATGTGATTGAGTCATATTTTGATAACACAGAAACTCACACAGTAGCATTTCTCGGCTCCTCAACTGAACACATTTGGGAGTTTTTTTTTACGGGGTTTATGCAAAGACATCCCAACGGTAAAGTGCAATTTTCCGAAGCTGCCCCTCCATTAAATGTGGTTTATTATTTCTCTCCAGGGACGGATCTTCTGTGAAAATTGCACCCAGATGCAAAAAACTCATCAGCAGATTTAAAAGTCCCGGAGATTAATAGAAGACTTTAACTACTGGCACTAAAACAACATAATTGCTTCTGTGTTATTTCTATGTCCAAAAACAACAATATGTGTGACATGGGGCCAAAGGAACTGCGAGTCAATCTTGTTGTAATGTTTTCTAAGACGTCTTTCTCACAATAATGAAGTTAAAAACCAGTTTCCAACTTGATGGCAGAACTGTTCAAGTTGTTTGTTTAACATTTTCTAGGTCTTTTATGGTGCATTGACAGGAGCTCAGACTGATTGGGGAAGTTAGTGTGGTTAAAGAACTTTTAGTAAGTTAAAAACAGAACTTCCCCACAGAGATGGATTGTTACTCTGACCTGTCGTGCTGTTTGTCAATCTGTTTGGTGCTTGTTGAGATGTTGGCCTTAAATGTGTCTGCCTTATCTCGAATGTGACAGAACTAGAACTAGGCTAATAGAAAAGCTTTGAAACACTCGGCTAAGCTGTAACTTTAGTTCGTTAGTGGTTCGGTGCAGAAACAGTAGGAAAACAAAATGGGTCCGACATGAAACTTCTCTCAACACGGTGTGCGGCAGCGTTTCCGCCAGGGGGGCGTCTTGCCGTCATTTGACAAAAAAAAGAATAATTTGAGAGAAGATCGAGAGTTTTTATCGCTTGAAATGACGAAAAGGAAAAAGGACATCCCTCTGTTGGAGGGGCAAAGGAGTCTGGTGGGATTATTTTCGTCGCCAGCAAAGCGTGTTCCTGTGACGGAAAAAAAAACAAAACCCCGCCGCATCTTCCAAGGACCATGCCAAGAGGGGTGTCCCGGCAGGGCGACGTTAAGAAATAGGATAAGGGACGGCGCAATTCAAAATTGTGTGTGTGCAATGCATACGTTAAGAGATATTATCTATAAGGAACGGCTCAACTCAAAATTGTGTGTGTGTGCATGTCATAGACTGTGTATATAGGTGCATACGTAAAGAGATAGTATCTAAGGGACGGCTCAATTCAAAATTCAAGCCACGTGACACGATGTGACGTCACCCCCCCCGCTCTCGGGGTGGACGCCCTCTCAGCCCTGGTCTGGCGGAAAACACCGGTGTGTGCGGATTCTCTTGAGTGGTGATTTCTGGAAAGACGCATATCTGTTGAGTTTGGCAACTCGACCCAAAACCATCTTGATTGATTAATAACAGTTCAATTTGTACTGTATAACTTTCCCTTTAAATCTGCTGTACTTTTGGGGTTTCTCAGATACTGACCAACAACATTGACATTCATGTTCTTGTCTCAGGAAAAAGCTCCATGTAGATTTATTTTGAAGTATTCAGCATCACTGCAAATAATTCTAGAGTTGGCATGTAAATAACTTGCAAGAAGAAGTAGAACTGAATATATTTGTTGTTATTCAATGTTTTTTTCTTCCATTGCCATATTAGGATGTCAGCTGTTGTCTCAGTGCTTCAGTAGAACTGGTTTGAAGTACTTGGAGGAAGTATTTCCCTGTTCTTCACTAGCTTTGAACAGGCAATGTGATACTCATAACCGGCTAATGGAGTATCCGTCTCCTCCTCCTTCTGTCACTGACTCACTTTAAACCACACTGCACTTGATCTGCTCTTCATGCAGCCTGGATCAGTTCGCTGTCAAATCTCAAATCATTCCTCTCCATTCACTTTGCAGTCTCTCCCTATAGCTGTAGGCGCTATACAGTTTATTCTGCAAGCGAACAACGTTGTTCAGTAGTTAAGCCAATGGAAGAAGTCTTAAATCAATGCCTGGACATCAGTGTTCATTTTGGCAGCTGTTTTTGATTTAGTCTTTAGACGAAAATGGTTATTAGTTTTAGTCACATTTTAGTCATTTCTATCCTTCATAGTTTTAGTCTAGTTTAAGTCGACGAAAACTCAAAACGTTTTAGTCTACTTTTAGTTTAAATGTTTTCTCTCTTCAAACCAATTCATTCAGGCAAATGCAGGTTTCTGACATTGGAATCAATGTGACCGCATCAAGTGTTGAAATTCGTAAAGCCACATTTCACTCTCTTAACACTTTACTTGTGTAATATCTAGGGATGGGTATCGTTAAGGTTTTCTACGGTACTACTAGTCTTATCGATACTGCTTCTCGATCCGGTACTTTAACGGTATTCTTGTATTTACTTTTTGTTATTTTTTAAAGGGAAAAACTAACATTGTTAACCAAATAAATTGCTTTATTTAAATGTGAAATAAATGAAATATATATATAATTATGTTAAAATATTGTACTGTACTTGAGTAAAATGTTGAGGTACTTTACTGGAGTATTTAAATGTGTTGCTATTGTGTACTTCTACTCCACAACATGTATTTAATAGCTTTAGTTTTAGTTAGAAATAATGATATTGCAAGTTAGAAACGTAAGATGCATTTTGACAGACAAGACGGACAATTGGGGGGAAAGACCCTGCATTTTGAATGTCCGATAGTCCACCATTAACACCTTAGTCCCGTCTCGTCAACGCAAACTAAATATACATTTCGTCAAAGTTTCGTTATCAAGAATCTAGTTTTAGCTCGTCATCGTCTCGTCTTAATCATGTAAAAAAGGTTGTTGACGAAAATGTTTCGTCATAGTTGACGAAATGAACCCTGCTGGACATCTCTAGTTTTATCATAGTCCAATATTATCTCTTAGCTGTATAGACAGGTTGATTCAATTCAAAACCTTTATTTATCCAGGTAAAATCCCATTGAGATCAATGATCTCTTTTTCAAGGGAGACCTGCAAAGACCTGATAGAGTTGAAGAGGACCGTTTTTTGGATTGAAAATGGCCATTCAATTGTAATCTTTACCTTAAGTGGTGTTTGAGTTGAAACCTCAGTCGTCAGCGCCAGTTACAGGAAGCAGCCGATTAAAAATAAGTAGAGAAGTTTTAACGTTACATGGACTGATGTTCGCTGATAACTCACTTTGGTTCAAATAAAATAATCCGTAAACAAAGTCTTGTTAGATGCTGTCTGCATATGGAAAGTGTGTTACTCTGCTGTCCGGCGTAATGAGGGAGACGCAATGCAAATGAGTCTTCCCTCAGTCTTCCCTCAGTCTTCCCTCAGGGAGTCACAAACACCATTTTCCACCAGCTGTTGAACAAAGTGAGAGTATGTGACACACACACACACACACACACACCACACACACACACACACCACACACAACATACACACATACACACCACACAGTCAACAGTCACACATACACACACACCCACACACACACACAAACACACACACACAACATACACACATACACACACAGTCACAGTCACACACACACACACACACACCCACACAGTCAACACACACAGTCACACACACACACACACACACACACACACACACACAGACAACAACAGACACATATATATATATATATAGACAGACAGATATCAGCATTGGTTTTTTTGTGAAATTGTAGATAACCAACATCATTTGGTCATGATGTCTGAGACAGATAAACTTTGATCTCAACATTACACACAGACACACACACACACACACACACACACACACACACACACACACACACGTTCCTCCCCGAGTGGCTTCCCTTCTCTCAGCATCGCTCATTAGCAGGAATCAATCTGCAGCTCTGCACGAGTGCCAGAGCACTTGTATACACACACTGCTAATAAGGGCCTGGGGGACAAACAAACACACACACTCTGTCACACACTCTGTCACACACACACACACACACACACACACACACACACACACTCTCTGATGCACCACGGTACCCTCTCAGAGATAGAGAGGGGATATAGAGGTGGGGCGAGAGAGAGAATGTGCACTAGAGTCCTCAGCACATTTTGATCTCCTTATATGGTCGTGAAGCATGGGGGGAGGGAGGGGCCGCGGCCGTCTCGCTGTCAGTTTGACATGTGACCTAGAAACAGGAAGTGTTGTGGCGCAGCAGCAGAAGAGAAGTGAGGAAGAGGGGAATGACAGCGTTTAGTGAGTGATAATACACCGCCTCACTCCACCCTCTAGATAGTGACACGGTAACGCTACACCCTCTGTTGGCCGAGGTGCGCACCTATTCAGAGTTCACTTGGTGAATGATACGAATAGCTTTACTTGAGGTGAACTTCTGCAAACTTGAGAAGGAGTCAGAACTATTGCTGCACAATATGGAACTAATCACTAACCGCAATATTTCACTGATTCTTATTCTTATTATCTTGAATCTTCTATTGTTCATAGTGTTTATATACACATATATACTGTCCATAGTGTATGTACTTTCACTTGTCTTCTTTATATAATACTTTAAATGATAACACTGCACTTTACTGCTTAGTTGCACTTCTGGTTAGATGTTTTCTTCGTCTCAGTACTTCTCTAATCCAGTCTAATCATGAAAGATGTATTTCAAATGACCACAGTGTGTTTTTAAGATAATCCGTACCAAACAAAGGGTTATTATCGAGTTAGTAGAATATATTTGTAGGGCCGCGACATCCACAATACTTGATTCAGAATAATATTCACTTATTTAGCTAAATGACTTATTGTGCCACCTGTTTTTAAATGTGCACTCGCCCAAATTGCTGTTGCTCATGATTTAAAAACATGTTTCTCGCTGGGAGTGGTGGGAATTGTAAAAAGAAATATCCTAATAATCAAACGGGTTTTAATGCAATATAATGTCTGAGATCTTGGACTGTGTCAAACATTGATTCATCATGTTGATATTTGGTGAGGATTAGTTTAGTGTTCGACTATCAGTCTTAACCTGTACCTCTTTTTGTTTTCTCTGCAGGTACGCATAGCAGCTAACTTCGTCATCCACGCCCCGCCAGGAGAGTTCAACGAAGTTTTCAATGGTGAGTACTCCGTTTATTCTTCTTTTTGAAGAGTGTAAAGTGCGATGTTATTGACGTAGACCTGGGAAACCTTCATCCCTCCTCCTCTTCCTCACCTCACATATCTCTTCATCTTCTAAATACAGGCTAAAATGACCCATTATATACACGGAAAACACCGGCTCTGTCTACAATGTATGACTTTGTAAAGACATACAAAGGCATAGAATATAAAATGCACATATATTCTTTACTTTAACAAAGCAGCATGCATGGATTTTATTTAAGTGGCTTTAAGGAACATTTTCTATCATAAAATTGCCTGTTAATTTACATTTATTGTAGTAAAACTAGCCATATTTCCCCAATGCTTGCTCCTAAATAGTTTTCTCCAGAAGCTGAAACGGATAATCTTCTCTGTTCACATGCGGTGCCCTCTGGGAACACCTAGAGCAAATAGAGACGATGGTGTCTGGGCCAAATAGTTTCTCGCCCTGCAGCTCTGTGTTGACACCCCTCCCTCACGGTGCCGCCCCTCCAGAGTGTGTGTTTGGCGTTATTAAATCTTCGTCCGGCTGCGATAAATGTCGTCACCTCAGAGGAGCGCCAACGGGCTCTCTGTCTGCCTCTTATCACAGCCTGACACACACACACACACACACACACACACACACACACACACACACACACACACTTACACTTTGAATTACAGTCCCCTCGTGCCACTTTGTCCTCTTTCATCTCTGTTTGATGTTACAACCTTTTCCACCGAGCTAATTCACTGTGTGGTGTGTGTGTGTGTGTGTGTGTGTGTGTGTGTGTGTGTGTGTGTGTGTGTGTGTGTGTGTGGTGTGTTGTGTGTGTGGTGTGTGTGTGTGTGTGTGTGTGTGTGTGTGTGTGTGTGTGTGTGTGTGTGTGTGTGTGTGTGTGTGTGTGTGTGTGTGTGTGTGTGTGTGTGTGTGTGTGTGTGTGTGTGTGTGTGTGTGTGTGTGTGTGTGTGTGTGTGTGTGTGTGTGTGTGTGTGTGTGTGCTGTGTGTGTGTGTGTGTGTGTGGTGTGTGTGTGTGTGTGTGTGTGTGTGCTCTCCTCAGATGTGCGATTGCTGCTCAACAATGACAATCTTCTCAGGGAGGGTGCAGCGCAGTAAGTCTCTCCCGTTGCTCGTCATCCAGGTCTTTTTCCAGAATCTGCAAAAAGTCTGAATGAAAATGTCACAATTCAACAAGCTCATTGAAAATGTTGTTTTTATTTAGTTTTTACAATAACTATATGGCAACACCTGCTCCCATTACGCATGTCATCGCCTCCGCCTCCCCCTTTCAACACTGTCACTCTGATAAAAATCTGTTCCAAAAATAGATAAATAAATGGTATCTCCAAATATAGATGCTTGTTAGTTGGACAAAATCGTTGTGGCAGCTTTGGTTACCATTTATAATCTAAAAAAATGTAATGACTTTTACAAAACATGTAGGGCTTACTTATGCACTTTCAAATGACCTGCCTTATCTACGCATATAGTGCTCAACATAATGATCACACGAGGTGAGTCAGAAATGGCCTAAAACATTTCTAGAGGACTTCGATTTTCCTTCTCGCCTTAGTAAAGGAAAATAAAACCGTTCACTGGTAGGAACCTGAGCACACAGGAACACAAATATATAGGCAACTTAGTTTTTTACACAACAGGGTATAGTAAAATGATTTAAAACAAATTAGGCTACCTTTTTAAATGAACAGCTCTCCTCACTTTGTGGTACTTTTCAAACCGTCCATGTTATTACTTAGTTATTGACCAGAAGTAAACGAGACAGTCTGCGCTATGTTCAACATAAATGTATGGTTTGTGTGGACAGCCCTTTAGTCCACATCCATATTGCTCAAACACTGTCAGCTAACATATCTTAAATAGACCAACATCTTTAAATCTTAAGAAAATTAGCAGCCTAGAGTTGTAGGTATCTTTGAATAAAGTGCCTAGCTAAGGGTGTTTAAAGTAACACTTTATTTCCCTCTCTCTGCAGTGCGTTTGCACAGTACAACTTGGACCAGTTCACCCCGGTGAAGGTCGAGGGATACGAAGAACAGGTGAGATTATTCTTCAGCTCCGACCCGCTCTCTGCACACCGCTCTGAAAACATGGGGATCAGTTCAGGAGAATCTGTGGCTCTGGAAGAAAAAGATATTGTGACAAGGACATAAAAGTGAAATGCCGAGTCGAATATATATATATATATATATATATATAAGAACATAACAAATCGGAAGAAAATGAAAAAACAGGACTTTCTTTGTTCACTATAATAAATATAAATATTGATCATGCCTGCTGTATAAACCAACGTGCGTGGTTAACAAAATGAAGAGTAGTTACTGAAATAATTAACAACTCCAAACGTTTAAAGGTCACCTATCGTGCTATTGTTAGGCAATAGCATAGGTCTCAGATATATAAACATATATAAAAAAACATTGTTTATGAAGTGGTTTTGCTCAAAATACCAAACAGATCACCCATTCTAGCCATGCCTCATATCCCTCTATTTCACTTCCTGTTTCAAAAGTTCTGATTTGGGTATAAAGCTTTAAAAAAATGTATTAAAATTAAAAAGGAGGGGTCTGAGCTCATGCGGGACCCGGCAGCTACTGTCTAAACTAAATACTGCCGTGATTGAAACGCCATATCATGGATTATCAAGGATTCTCTCTGAAACAGTCTGGAGCTCAAAGGCTTTCTCTCTTGCCGGTTTACACCACAAGGTGAGTTCCTTTTTACTTCCTGCTCTTCACACACATGGAGTGTTTCTCAATCGCGAGTAAAGCTTGCTCCAGAGCCATTATTTCAAGCATACTACGTCATCGAGTGCCGCCGAAGTACTGTTCCAATGTCCAGCATACTTGGAATTCTACCGAGCCCGGCGTACTTCGTTTGGAGACATTTCGAGGCTGCACATGTGTAGACTCTGCGGTCCTTAAAATCCCCCACAATGCTTTGCGCACGGACCAATTTCCCCAAATCTGTGGCGGAAAATGTAAGACGGGGCTTCTCATATGAAGCACACCTGCACACTTGCTAGCCTGTTCCACTCTTTGGTTTCCGAATGCCAGGGAAGTATTCTTGACGCTCGGAAGACATGTGCTACCAAGCAAGCGTACTCGAGATTGAGAAACACCCATGCTCTCCAGTACAGGTTAGCTCTGAGTGTTAGCGATGCTAATGTAAACACCGACCATATTACGTCCAAAATAGTCGGGCATTGTTTCTGATAGCAACGTTTCTGATTGGGCCGTGGGTCCACATTTCAGATATTACGTCATATCGGACGCAAATCTGAATCAGCTCCGTTGTTCCCCGTTTTTAGAGATTTGGGTACGGAGGAAAAGAGAGAGGGTTTTATTTCTGACGCTGCGTGAGTTCCCGACACACCGGGGACACATCTTTATGTATAAGAGACATCAACAAGTGCATTTTGCATGATAGGTCCCCTGTGCTCATGCACATCAGAGGAAAGTGTGACTCGATGTTAAGTCACATGTGTTCTTGTACAAAAAGGAGCTCAGTGTTTCTTTATATTTATTTGAAACAATCCTGTAATAGAAGTGGTGTAAAAAATCATTATTATTAGACCATTGCATCTTTAATTCTACAGAAGATTTTCAGCTCTAATTATTATAATTCCACTAATGTTATTCTCTCTGGGGGCTTTAACTCAGAGCAGGGAGGATTAAAGGATCCACAGAGGTCTCTCTCACGTCTCCATTCACACGTCAGCCTCCTCTCTGTGTCGGGAAGTCTGAGCTTCAGTAATGATTGCAGCGTCTGATGCAAAGGTTTCATCATGTCCCTTTTGTTCCGGGTTAAATTCCCCCGTCTGTTACCCAGCAGGCCGCGCTGCGAGCTGAGGAGGATGACGGGCGACTTTTTTGTTTTTCTCTCGTTGCAATGCGTTAATTAATCTCCTGATTATTCTCCCTTTCCACAAAATGTCCTGCCTTCTGACGTCTCGTTGTTTCCGTCTTTTCCTCATCCCTTGTTTCTGTTGTTTCTTTCTTAGTTTGTTAATTTCATTCTCACTTTCTCTCTATCTCTATTTCTGTCTCTGTTTTTTTTCTCTATCTTCCGTTCTTCCTTTGTTTATTTCTATCGCTTTTTCAAATAATTTTTCTTTCTCGTTTTAATGTATTATTCGAGTTAATTCGATGCGTGTGTTCTTGAAGGCAGCTTTAGGAACTGGGTGATCTTTTGCATGGTTTTAATCCCAGGGAACAAAGGAGCCATTGTTTTTGATACTGCTTGATATATATCCTTCATTTAACCAGGTAAAAAGTCTCATTCAGATTAAAATCTCTTTGTCAAGAGCGACCTGGCCAAGCACGGACAACGTTACAACAAATAAACACAAACAATACAGGCAGACGAATAAAGCTGTCGTAAAACTCAACAGAAATGGCACATTATCCAGTCAATGTGCAAATAAAATAAACTCTTATAAAGCATAAAAATGGCACAATTTCTATCGTTGTGAAACCACGTTTTTTATACTGTTGATCGTTGAAACCTAAGGACAAAAGATTGCACAAACTATATTCCTGCCTGGACAACTGAAACATCTTAAATCTGCTTTGTGGTGGTCGGATTTTATTTTAATTTTCATTAGTTTTTAGCACAAACAGCCACTCCACACTCGCTCTGCTTATTGTCCTCCTCCTCCTCGTCTCCTCCCTCCTCCCAGGTCTTAATCACAGAGCATGGAGACCTGGGGAACGGCCGGGTCCTGGACCCCAAGAGCAAGATGTCCTTCAAGTTCGACCACCTGAGGAAGGAGGCGAGCGACCCCGCGGCCCCCAGGACGTGGACGGGTCCCTGGAGGGCTGGAGGGGCGCCGTGGACTCAGCCGTCAGGGCCTACGTCAAGGAGCACTACCCCACGGAGTCTGCACCGTACGTAGAGGCAAAATATACCTTTACTGTATTAGTTAACAATGAACATCTGGATTTATTCAAGAATCACGGCAAAAAGAATCCCATTTTGAGACAGCAGGATGTTTAGCAAGATGCTTTTCATGCCAGGCCCCTTGTTCTTCTAGGCTCCACACTGAAGATACTACAGTCCCTCAGTTGCACGCTAGCATGAGCTTCATTTCGTAGCTGTAAACAAAAACGACTGTTTCATTTAGAAAGAATAACCTTTTGCATTTAAAATCAGACAATAAGTATTTTCTACCTCCTTCAGATTTACGGGAAAACCATCGACGGACATCAAACCATCATCGTGTGCATCGAGTGCCATCAGTTTCAACCAAAAAACTTCTGGTATGTTTACTGGACTGTAACTGAATATGTCATTTTTTTATTTTTGATTATTAGTTTA
Organism: Gymnodraco acuticeps; assembly: GCF_902827175.1. Lineage (NCBI taxonomy): Eukaryota > Metazoa > Chordata > Actinopteri > Perciformes > Bathydraconidae > Gymnodraco > Gymnodraco acuticeps. Next base: position 31,939 of record NW_022992073.1, read on the forward strand.
TTTTTAGTAAAGATGACAGACTTGTTTATCATAGATCTTTTAATTTTTCAGAAGGACCAAAAGTGCTGGTGCCCCAACAATGTTTTTAAATGAAAGTTTAAAAACACCTTGAAATACTAGATAAGCTCAAAAAGCCCTACATGTATTTTTGATAAGTACCAGTTATCTTAAAGGCTTTGATTGAATTGCCACTTACCTCCTGAGCGTGTGACTGTTGGGCCTCTGAGCGCCGCTGAGCTGATTCTGATCGGGTTAATCTGATTGGATAAGAGCTGCACCAATCCTCTTTGCTTGCTGGACTTTACGGGGCTTATGGGTAGTTTTCTGTGATGATCCCACAGCTCCTGTATGTACCGCCTTGTTTCTGTAATGAGGAACCTGGGGGGAAGATTTAGGATCAGATAAGGAAAATGAAACGGAGATTGACACCATTGTTACATTTTGATTTAAGATTTATAATGTGCGCACAAAAAAACAAGAATTAACAGCTGACTTTGATTCAACAATTGTATGTGATTTAGTTTTAGTGTCATAAAATAACAACAATGAACACCTTGTGGCTTCCTCCTCTCTGCACAGGAATGGACGCTGGAGGTCAGAATGGAAGTTCACCGTCTCCCCCTCCTCCACCCAAGTGGCAGGCATCATGAAAATCCAGGTACTTTTTTTAAATCATACACTCAGTGAAGAGGCGCAAAGGCTTGTTTTGGTGTGTGTCATTCGTACACAAATTCAGTATAACGTTGAGTTGGTGTTTTTCTAGTCAGAACACAACTAGACAAAAAAGCTTGTTCTGTTTCGTCCCTTTTGGATCATTTCTGTCTCACTTCTTCACTCCCTTCACCAGAGTGTGTTTGTCATGTTTAGGAGTGTTTTTATAGATCCATTGAGATGTCTTTGTGTCACCCACACAGCTTGTATTTCTCCCACTTCATGTTTTATTGTTCTGAGTTACAGGACTTTATGAACACAATAAAGAGAGACTAAACCTGTTCCTTTAGGTTCATTACTATGAAGACGGCAACGTGCAGCTGGTGAGCCACAAGGAGGTCCAGGAGTCCATGTCCATTTCTGTGAGTGGAAACAAACACATTTGAGGAAAATGAACAATATGATGTCAAATCAAATCAGCCAATTACATTCAAGCAATTCAAATCACATGATATATCAGTGTTAACGTCTCATACATTAAACCTATCATTCTCTCTGTCAGTTTTCTCTATTAAAGTTGATTTAACGTCTAAAATTGCTGCTATGTTCGGCTAAAAATCGCCAGGGATGTAACTTTTCCTAATTGTTTACAGTGTGAAAGTGTTAGGTTGTGTATTTCCTAAGGTTTGAACATGTGCATAAAAACGACCCAGTCTTTTTCACCTGTAATTAATCACGTGTGTCTTTTCCTCTCTTAGAATGAGGCGTCAACTGCGAAGGAGTTTGTGAAGATCATGGAGGCTGCAGAGAACGATTACCAGGTATGAAATGATGGGAAACTGTTACTTGATACTTGCATATAGACTCTTATTGCACTATTTCACTTTTTTAAACTATTTTCATTTTTGTATTTACTATTTACTTGCACTATATTTTTCTGTGTTATTGTGTTGCACTGTTGAAGAAGCCTGTGACCTAAGATTTTCATCGGCATAACTACACTGTAGCTATGTTGGTATGACAACATAAAGAACCTTGAACCTTGAAATATGCAGATTTTAAACTGGTTGTTGCAGAGAAAACAGTTGGGTTGCTGGGGGTGCTATTCCACCAGACACGCCGCGTTACGGCTAGAAGCGTCCCGGCGCTGGGCTCCGCTAAATATAGGATACAAGTCTATTTTCGACGCGAGGCGTTGCATAGCACCGGGCAGGAAGTGGACCGGTCAGAGCATCCAGTCAATCCCCAAAATAAACTCATTTTGCAGACCCTATCCCTCCGTAGTCTTTCAAGTAGGAGGAGAAATGCCAGCGTTCTCCTCCGGTTTACAGGTGTTGGGGATTTATTTTGTCTTTACTCCTAGACATTTAACCTATTCTGTGTGTTGACATTTACGACCATCCCTGCTTCTAATCTCCCGTAAGGAATGTGTTAATGCAGTCGTATGTTGATACTAGGTTTTATGGCCTGACCTGGTGGGCACAGGGGGGGGGGGTTACGACTGTGAGAACGCTAGCTTCTAAGCTCCACAGATGTGAGAGACATCTGTGTCTGCAGAGGTGTTTACGCCCATCCCCAATATGTGGATTTAACTCTCTGTAAACTAGTTAAAAGGTCTACCAAGATGCGAGGCTGATCAGATTTGACATGGCAACCCACCCGTGCAGTCAGAACCTTTGACTGTGTGACTTGTGATGTGAATTTCTCCGGCCGATGCTTGTATTAAATCTCAGTGTTTGACATCAGAACTCCTGCTCGTCCCGTGTCTCCTTCATGAGTCGGTGCTACACAGAAGTTTCCTCCACAACAGGCACTGTGTAAATTATATATAGAATAATTATGATGATGAATGCATTTTTTTACCACTAAAATACATCAACACATCTTTGATTCATGTCGTTTACAACTGGAGTATTACAACTATTATTAACTTCGTCTGTACAAAGTAGCCTGTCCAGGGAAATATGCCCAAATCAACTAAATCTGCGAGCCGGCACACAAGACGCTCCGCTTCCGAAACGCTCCCGGTGGGTTATGACGCCGGAGGAGGTCGGACCAAAACCGCGGCGCAGACGGACCCGGTGGAATCCCGGGGTTACAGATTTATTGATTCAAAGCGTTGGCGTGAGTTGCAATCGACTCAAAAAGAGACATGGATATCACTTTCTTGTCAGGATGAAATGATGAAATCCTTCACTCTCACACTGCAAACCTCGAACACAGGACTTTCATCATGAAGTCAGATTTGAGGCTCAAACGAGGAGATATTTGAACGTTGTATTTTTCAAGAGGAAAGTGCACTTTCATGGCCATCCATTTCATGTTTAAGGCTTTTGACTTTTCAGTATTTGAAGAAAACAAACCAGTCTATTTCCCCTTCTCTGAGATTAAAATCTGAATCGTGAGATTAAAGTCAGAAAATATTCAAAAATGTTTTAAAAAATCTTTCATTTCAGAATTATCGATTTTTCTCAGAATTTTTATTTTTTTTATTTTACTTTTCATTTTAGTGCTTACAATCCAAACAAAGTGAAATATTTGAATATAATAAATATAAATAACTGAATTCTATCATCTTCCCTTCATTTAAAGGAGAGTCGGTCTTGAAGCACACTTTGGGAACAGAAAGGACATTTAATTGTACATATATTCTTGTAATGTCACACAGGTTTACTAATTTGTATTATTTATTCATAATAATTCTTAAAAATACCTAGATAATAAGAATTGTGGGGAAACAAAGACTATCTCTGGTTTTAAGTTTTTCCGTCAGATCTAAAAAATAAATTCACATGGGTCCCTGATCCTCTTCTGTCCGTAGGAATGGGTTGATGTATTTGGTTTCTGAAGCACGTTGAGTCACCTTTTGTGGATGATAAGTGCTATATAAATAAAGTTTGATTTGAATCCTCTACCCTTCCTCCTTGTGTTCCTCCTCCTCCTCGCAGACGGCCATCAACGAGAACTACCAGACCATGTCGGACACTACCTTCAAAGCCTTACGCCGCCAGCTTCCTGTGACGCGCACCAAGATCGACTGGAACAAGATCCTGAGCTACAAGATCGGCAAAGAAATGCAGAACGCTTAAAAACACCCCGCAGAGAACATAACAGCCCCCTCCCCTCGCCCCCCTACCTCCACTTCCACCCCAAACAACGTTGCATGACTGGATAGATGTATCGTCTTTGTACAGAAAATTAGAGAAACTGGGACAAAGAGAGGTTTCTGGGTGCCGCAGCCCGACGTCACGTTACACATTGGATGTTATTGTTTTTTATATACAGACACATCTGTATAATGGTGAAGGAGATATCACAAGACATAGGAAAACGGGGGCACTTGTATGCAAAAAAGATCCTTATAAAATATCACGTGTGCAATATTTGTTGTGTCAGTGAGACCTTTTTTTTTTTTTTTTTTTGACCTGCGGAGAAAACGAGAATTGTTTTTGCATTTTACAAAAGAAATGAGATATTTGGCTGTAAACAAAGACTCCCTTCACTTCACGGTGTCGATAAACAAAAAGTGTGTTATTGAATGGTATCTTTGGCACAAGCAGTCACAAAATCAACGTTTTGTCCCTTAATGGTGGTACTTCCCCCTCACAGTTTGTCCTAGAATCCAGACTGAAGCGCTCCTGGCTCAAATTTGCCTTTTTTTTTTTTGGTCAGAGTTCAGTGACCACTTAACAAGCTTAATTAACACCAGTCGCTAAGTGATGTGCATAATGTCCAATTTACAATAAAATCAGAACGCATCACATTCTCCTCCAGTGCTTATTTTTATTAAAAAAGAAAACAGAACCTGACTGTATTATATAACAAGGCACATTGTAATATATACCTGTATGAAACATCCTGTCTGTCAGTTTGGTGATTTATTTCCATGAGATCAATTGTAATTCAGTCACAATTATGTTGCATTAAATGACACATTTTCTATCTGCTGACTCTCATGATTTTCTCGTACCCTTCATTGTGATAAAAAGTAATAAACTCAAGTGTAATACGAGGAAATTCATTTAATTTAGGGTTATTTCACTGCACTTTGTCCTAAAAGTGGCATGAACCGGTGTTATTACGTGTTATTAAGTTATGACTGCACAGATGTGTCTTTAGTGCCCTGTACCATCCTATTTAAGTTAAATAAGTGAATATATATTTTTAAATATTCACTTGATGGATGAGAGTCATGGAGCTCTTGAAGTACAGTTTCCGAAATAAAAGGACTTTATTTTACACTTTTACAATGATTTATAATGACTTATTATTTACTCATTTGTAATTCCACGTGTCAGGACTGTTCATAATTAGCAAGAAGAACAGTTAATAACTGGATGAGATGTTGTAGGAAACAAAGACTTCCTCTGTGTGGTTTCATGTATTTTATTAACTGATTAATTATGGGGTCAAATGACGATGAGAACACTGCTGATAAAGGATGGTGTTGATGCCTTTTCTTCAAGATATTAACGTCTTAAAGGGCCCATGTCATGCTTCTCTGGTTATCACACGTCCCCTTGTTGTTATGAAGGTTTTTCTGCATGTAAACGGTCTGCAGAGTCACAAACCCTCAAAGTACACCCTGTAGCGAGTAAAACTCTAACACAGAGAAGACCTGTCTGTGCTGCCCCAGAACGCCTCGTTGGAGATTTCTCTTTTTCTTCCTGGGTACAGTGACGTGACCATACCCAAATGGACCAATCCGTGGAGCTCCTCACACACACACAGGCCGTTTCTCAATCACGAGGATGCTTGCTTGGTAGCACATGTCTTCCGAGTCACTTCCTTCAGAAGCTAGGCAAGAATCCTTCCTGGCATTCGGAAAACGAAGAGTGGAACAGGCTAGCAAGTGTGCAGGTGTGCGTCATGACTCATATGAGAGTGGAAACTAGGGGTGTAGCCTGTAGGTGCGCCGCGTTTTGGGGGCTAGTGGAGCCTAGCAGATGGGGGTGTTCAGCACCCCCCGCTTCCCGCGTCCATTCGCGATGTCTCGCAGACCCCACCCAGCAAGCAGGACATGAACACAGCTCACACCCACACCGTCCGCTCCTTGCAGCAGCGAGCCCCGCAACGTCCCGCCAACACGGCACCCAGACTCCACGCAGCATTCTCATCTGTTAGTCAGTACTGGTGTCATTTCCTGGTTGCTAACAAACGCCATTGTAACACATAATCACTGATGTTCCGCTGTGACGGTGGTGGACTCATCAGAACAGAGTGGGCGAGCTGACCAATCAGAGCACAGTGAGCTCACAGGGAGGAGGGGGGGGGGGGCAGGAGCTCCAACAAGCCGTTTAGGACAGAGAGTGAATACACAGACTATACAGAGATGCTGTTTGAGAAACCAATGTGAGTTTGGAACATTGAGCAATATAAATCTATTCTAGTAGACCTCAACAATGGAATTATGATCAGTAGAAATGGCTATGTCGGGACCTTTAAAGTCACCACTTTGAACACAAATGTATGTATTCAAGTTAGTATGAAAATGTACACACTTTTTTTTATTGAGGAGACATGTGATGATTATGGCAGAGAAAGAACCAGACAGAAATAAGTTTAACTTCAATTGTACAGTAATAATAAGCTACTCTTGTTCTTGTTATAAAAAGAGTGACTTCACATTGGCTTTCATTAATTTTCTAGTTTGAAACTCTTCATTATTGTTCATCATGGTACAACAAAGGGATCCTGTTTTGAATTATTGTTCATCATGGTACAACAAAGGGATCCTGTTTTGAGGTTTATATTAAATCAGTGTTTCCATGTGTGACTCACCTCTTTGAGGGAAATATGTTAAGCTACATGTGACGCTACATTTAGAAAATACATTTTAGAAGCATAGTCCTGTAGACATAAATACATTTGACAATATAATTAAAATGTTTTTGATATTTGCCTGATGTGCAGAAGAATAACGCATGCGCAGAAGGACGAAGTTTGGACCATTACAGTTGACCACCTGCTAACGCTCCTCTCATTGTGCAATAGCATTAACGGTTTATGTATGCCTTTTCCCATTTATTATACAGCTCCAACATATGATTGTAAATGATATGATCAGTTCTGAGTTGCTCCAGGTTAGATTCGCCGAAAGACGATACAGGTAAATCAGCGACAGCGATGTCTAGAGGCGAGGGGAGGTAACTGTCCAGGTTAGCGAGCCGGTGGCTAGCTGTGAGCTAACGCTAGCCAGACACGTCTACAGCACTCAGTCTGCTGTTGCTGCTGCTGCTGGAAGTACACACATGTTGGACTGCTGCCGGAAGAAATGCCCGCGACCAAGAAGGATTTAACACACTTCCCACACATCGAGGTAAGCTCACACACACACGTGTAGTGTTAACGAGTCACAGTGTGTCCACGTTTATATAAAAAAAGTTAGTTTTACAAAGCTAAACTAGCAGTTAGCTAGCAGAGGCTAACATGCAGCTAAGTTTAAATGGGAATCCTCATGCATGGAAAACAATCACAATTCATAATTCCTTTATTCGTGCTACAAAGAGGGCATTTACGTTGTTACAGCAAAGTATAGATAGAGACGAAGAAAATAGGCATGCACATAGTATTTATATTTGTTACAATTTCCAGAAGTACACATTCAGGTAGATGGTAAGTAGCAGCAGTATTTATCAAATACATAAAACGTGTAGCATTGTAGATGTGGTTTATAACATTATTATTATTTCTTATTGCACATAGTTACTTAGGTTCCTGTTGCAGTAATGGGTGGATTAACTATGAGTAGCAGCCAGTAGTAATAATAATATATGCAGAACGTAAGTGCTGTACAATGTAACAGTGGTGTCATAGTCTTTGAACACATGGACACACACGCTAATTGACTAGTTCTAACTACATAATGGGGCATCAATCATTCCGAGCATGTCATTAGTTGTCCTGGCAATGCGCCATAGCTGAAGAGAGCAGAGTGTATTGTTGTTTATGGTCTCCATCATGAGTCAATATCTCTTATCTGGCTCTGCAGAGTTTACAGTGTCAGCCGGTGGTGTTGTGCTTCATGCTGTCTGTCTGCAGGGGAAGCCATCCGCATGCACAGCAGACTTTAAACAAGACATGGACTCCGATCCAGAGGAGGTAGAAGTACTCAGATGTTCTACTTCAAGTACAAGATCTGAGTACTTCTACTTTTACTCAAGTCTTGAGTAAAAGTAGAAGGACTCAGCTCTTGTACTTGAGTAAAAGTAGAAGTACTCAGATCTTGTACTTGAGTAAAAGTAGAAGTACTCAGATCTTGTACTTGAGTAAAAGTAGAAAGTACTCAGATATTGTACTTGAGTAAAAGTAGAAGTACTCAGATATTGTACTTGAGTAAAAGTAGAAGGACTCAGATCTTGTACTTGAGTAAAAGTAGAAGTACCAGAGTGTAGGAATACTCTGTTACAGTAAAAGTACTGCATTCAAAATGTTCCTCAAGTAAAAGTAGAAAAGTATTCTCATCAAAATATAGTGAAAGTAGCGACAGTAAAAGTAGTCGTTGTGCAGTATGGTCCGTTCAGAATAATATATATGATATGTTTATAATGATTGATCATGAAAGTGTTCTCAAAGCTGGTGAAGGTGCAGCTAGTCTGAATGACTTTGTATACTGCAGGGTAGCTGGTGGATTTACTCCAGGTGGAACTAAAGTCTGATTCAACACTTGATTAGATTTCACATCATTCATCCAGATATGTAAAGAAACTAAAGGTATTATGTAGTGAAGTAAAAGTACATGATTTACCTCTGAACTGTGGTTGGGAATAGTACAAAGTAGCAGAAAATAAAGTGATGTACTTATGTTAAGTCCTTCACAATTGTACTTAAGTACAGTACTTAAGTAAATGCTGAGATCCCAAGTTACCCACTGCTTGTTGGCCTGGTGGACCTCATGTTTACCTCCGCTGGGACTCACTGTGGCTCAGTGGTGCAGTTGGCATTACGCTCTCTCGCAGCAGCGGTGAGCCTCTTGTGACTGTGCTGAGCAGCAGATGGAAGAATGTGCTCTTTGAGAAAGCCAGCTGGGTCTGAGCAGAGAAGGCAGGAGAGTATTCAGGCTCTGGTGGAGGAGGGTAGTGTGTGTACGAGCTGGCTCTGAGCAGAGAAGGCAGGAGAGTATTCAGGCTCTGGTGGAGGAGGGTAGTGTGTGTACTACGAGCTGGCTCTGAGACAGAGAAGGCAGGAGAGTATTCAGGCTCTGTGGAGGAGGGTAGTGTGTGTCCGAGCTGGGTCTGAGCAGAGAAGGCAGGAGAGTATTCAGGCTCTGGTGGAGGAGGGTAGTGTGTGTCCGAGCTGGCTCTGAGCAGAGAAGGCAGGAGAGTATTCAGGCTCTGGTGGAGGAGGGTAGTAGTGTGGTCCGAGCTGGGTCTGAGCAGAGAAGGCAGGAGAGTATTCAGGCTCTGGTGGAGGAGGGTAGTGTGTGTACGAGCTGGGTCTGAGCAGAGAAGGTAGGAGAGTATTCAGGCTCTGGTGGAGGAGGGTAGTGTGTGTACTACGAGCTGGCTCTGAGCAGAGAAGGCAGGAGAGTATTCAGGCTCTGGTGGAGGAGGGTAGTGTGTGTACGAGCTGGGTCTGAGCAGAGAAGGCAGGAGAGTATTCAGGCTCTGGTGGAGGAGGGTAGTGTGTGTCCGAGCTGGCTCTGAGCAGTCGTAACCAAAAGCATGGATGGTAATGGAGGTTTATGTGACAGATTTAATGTGTGCTTCTGATTCTCACTGTGTCACTATGTGTATGTATGTAGTACTGCAGCCGTCCAAATTGTCTGACTAAGTCCTTCTAGTCTGACTAAGTCCTTCTACATACCTCTGGATTAGTCTATATAATAATTGTTTCCCCCCCCTGCATAACTGGGATTTTAAACCTCTCAAATATCGAACCTTCTTTGTTTTGATATCCTAATTAACAGACATAAATAATCTTAAATAAATAAATACACTTCCCAGTTTGGCATCAATTAATAAATCGAGTCTAGTCTAAAACCTTCGTGTTTTTCATAATATTCTAACATATTGTAAAATACAAATTTGTACATGTTTAAATATTATATATTGTACAATGTGCATATTCCTACTTTGTTTAGAAATAAAACATTTTATCCAACCTTTTATTATTCCTATTTTTATAGAAATATTATCTTTTATCACCTCTTTTTTCAATTTCTTTCAAATAGTTCTAAATAACAATGATTTCTTGGTCACCTAATGGCGTCCGTTGTAGCAGCACACTTGATGAATAATGACGTATTTAAGCAGGTGGACATGTCTCTTGCTGGGTTAGAGCTGCTGAGTCAAAATGTAAATCTCTGTCAACTCAACAGCACATTTCCATAATTAAATGAGCCCTGCTGTTCTTCTGACATGCCGTGAAATGAGTATGCAGATGACGATAGATGAAAACACATTATTAGATCTGCTGCGATGTTTCCATGCGGCCGCGTCATTAAACACCGTGGAGTGTTTGACCTTGGTTATGTTTAGATGGAGCATTTGCTTCCCTAACATGCAGGTAACCGCTCTCCGCTCTCACATTACATTTGGATATTAGATGAAATTTAAAAGATAATATTCAACTGAGTATTACTTTCACTACATACTTCTGCTTCCTCTTCATACACCACCATATACAACCGTTTTTATTTCCTAGTTCCCTTTATACCACGATGATTGTTTAACTGTGGCATTCCCCCGTCAAGACGGTTTATCACCCACTTTCCATCAACGTGGTTTTTTCTTATTTTCATTTGGTAAATGTTTTTTTTCTATTTCTCAGAACGACTATTGGCATCCCACAGACTGTGTACACTAGTTGGAAGTAACTTTAATAACAGTATGATAGACACAGATTTACCTTGGGGATAAAAACGACTTTACCTACAACCAACTAGTTATCTTCTTCGTGTTGTTTGAATATCGACATTTGTCATCGTTACGTGTCTTTTTAATTGATACCTTCCTCTCTGGTTGTTGACGAGGTTAAATCCTTAGTATGAGCTCCACTGAGGGGCTGAGTGCCAAACTTGACATTTTTTGATTGATATTTTTGACAAACAATCCATTTCACTAATTGGGATCAATAAAGTAGATCTAATCTGATCAAACAAAATACATGATTATTTCATCAGCTATTTACTGTTAACAGACTGGGGATGGGTATCGTTAAGGTTTTAACGGTACTACTACTTTATCGATCCGGTCCTTTAACGGTACTCTTATCGGTTCTTTTGAGAAAAAAAAGGTAAATTAACTAAACTAATTATAAATAATATGAACTTACAGAACTAAGTATTTACTGCAAAAATCCAGTGGTACAGAGCAACACAGGTGGGGGCCTTCTGGAGGAAGATTGAGGCATACTTAAAGGCCCGGACGCCCCAAGCTGACACCAAAGAACTGACACAGACGGACCCCCGACTGTTGTGTCGCCTCTGCGTCTTGGCCACACCGCAAAGACTTCAGCCGACGGCCAAATACATCATAGACGTATTTTGCATATTAGAAACGGAGTTGGCGAAACTAAAACTGCAATATAATGTTTATGTAGCAATAATACAAATGACATATTTTGTACCGATAAAAAGACCGATAACGTCGGAGCTTAACGGTCTTTAATAATTCCGCCCCGGGGCCCGTTTAATACCGGGGCTCGGTACCCATCTCTAGACAAGACTATATGTTAAAAGACAGCATTTAAAAAAGGAAAGCCTGATCTAACCCGAGAATAATCCTCGTAATATTCCCACTTCTGTTTCGTGTGACTTATGGCTAAAATGACAGTCTGTTTAATTCTGACACTACTATTGTTACGTGTCCTCACTTTTTCTTTGTCAATTATCAGCCTGTGGTTCTTTTGAGTTTCCTTTTCATTAGAAGTGTCACAATGGAGTTTCTTTTATGATGAAATCAAGACCATCAAATAGAAAGTAAAAGCAGAAATGTGGTCAATTGTGACAACCCTACTTTATCCAGTAGACCCATAGTGTGTGTCTTTAGCGATCTATAAAGCTGTATTCACATGATACACAAAGTTTTGTTTTTCACGGTTACCTCCCCTGCTTTCTTGCGGTGCTACATACAGCTGTCCTCTGATTGGTTGCTCGTCAAAAGGTCAGCAATAAGCAAGGTTTCCAAAGTTGGGAAAATGTCAACTTTGAGAGCAATTTTTCACCTATTCGCTCGGCACTGCTCTCTCCGTTGAAACACGATTGCAACGTTGCGCAGATCCGTTTGACTGTGTATGATGTGAATGCAGCTTAAGACTCGTGACCAATTGATGAACTGCATACAAGAAAAACAACTTAAGAAACCACTCAGGTGATATAATGGGAACAGAGGTGTAGTGGAGGAGAGTTGTAGACATGTTTTAATGTTGAAGGACTTGCACCATCACCCTCTGCGTCCTGTATGCTTGTATTTCAAAGTTTGTGTTGGCTAAATAATGATAATCCTTCTGTCAAATCCTCTTTTGAGTCCCTTCATTATCATGCTGAGTTTGCACTTTCAAGGTTAAACTAAAGTAGATCCCTTATACGTCGTTTGTGGCGCAGTTGGCAAAAAACATTGTCTCCGGACTTTGGATGTAAAAAGGCATTATAGTTCTGATGTGCAGCCAGAAGACTCAAAAGGTCAGAGCGTAAAGAGGGATTTACTGAGCATGTTGTGGCTCTAAACCAGCTGCTAGTAGCCCTCATGGACCATTGGAGCTGGCAGGGAAGACATGGATATCATGTGTCTTGATGTTTCTGTGGAGAATGCTGGCAGACTCCGTGTTGAAGACCACTGATAATAACTTGTTTTGGGTTCAGAGACAGATGCTGCTGGGCTTCTTTCCCAGGCTTCCTATCCCCCAGAGAATTCCTATCAACAATACAAAGTCTTTGAAGTCTGGAATTGCTTTTGACAACGTCTTTACTGCAAAAAGATTTCTGACCAGGACCGGGACATTGAAGCCTCTCCAGTAAGAAAAAGATAATTCCACCGCTCTGCAAACAATTAATAGACTTTAACAAATATAAAAATAACCCTGGGAAAGTACACAACCAATCCACAATCAAGGTTCAGTATCAGTACTCTTATAACTAAAGACTATAGAGAAACCCTGTGAGTTGGCTGCATATCACACACACACACACACACACACACACACACACACACACACACACACACACACACACACACACACACACACACACACACACACACACACACACACACACACACACACACACACACACACACACACCATGTATACATCACTTCAGGGGACATTACATTGACTTACATGCATTTCCTGGAGACTTATCCTAACCTTAACCACAACCAACACATGCCTAACCCTAACCCTTAACCTAAACCTAACCAAGTCTTCACCCTAATATTAATGATTGCCCTCATGAGGACCTCCAGTTTGTCCCCATAAGGGAAGCCAGTCCCCACACGTGACTATGTAAACAGATTTAGGTCCCCACAAGTATAGTAATGCTAGACCACACACACACACACACACACACACACACACACACACGTGTTTTCTCACCTCTCTGTTCCTCATCCTGGTGTTTTGCGTACAGACACAGTTTGATGAACGATCTGTCTGTATTTAAATGGACTTTACATTCTCCAGTTTTGACTGACTGCACATATTTGAATATATGTAAACCCTAAGACACAATGCACCTGACCTATTTACTTTACTCATTAATCAGAATTTAGACAAATTATGCGTTTTAATAGCATTAAATTACAGCTTTGTAGATTCTGGTAGGGCTGCACAATGTGATGAAAATATGTAACATGTGACAACGTTTTTAAAAGTTATAACAGATAGAAGATTGAGACGAACCAAAGATTGTACCGTATCAGAAAGTATCTCAGTGGGTACACACACACGCACACACACACACACACGCGCACACACACACACACACACACACACACACACACACACACACACACACACACACACATACGCAGAACATATTCACCACAAAGCCAGATCAGACTGGTCAGGGACCTTTATTTAGAACCTGTGAACTGCTTTGGTAACATGATCTCAGACAGACATGTTTGCTCTGCCATGCCTGGGAAAATAAAATCCACAATCTGGTTTGCATCCACGTTCTGTCTGCTTTCAATCAGCCGTACACATTGAGAATATAGTGGTGCAGCCATGATGAATTAGTGAAGTATCAGTCAGCCTGCCACAAATAAGTTAACCTGTTGACTTGGAGAATATAATGGTTCAGTCAGGAGACCTTTTTGTAGTATGTTGTGAAAGTTAGCTTCATAAGGTCTCAGGATAAAAAGCAATGGGATTTCTCCATTTGGTTTTGGGCACATGACTTCGCGTCACCACCGCTAAGCTAAACGCTGCTAATATTTGGAGTGATCACGTTTTGTAGTCTCATTAAAGGTGGGGTAGGTAAACCGGAAAAAATCTGCCACTTCCTTCCAGAGCCCCTCCTCCAACACACGAACGCGCACATGACCAATGAGGGTAAGTTTGTGCCCCGATGGAAGGCTGACAGGCAGGTAGACCATCCAGTTACTTTAGCCGGCTCAGATGATTGGTCGTGCTTTTTACAGCGCCACGGCTTCCAGAGATGACTTTTCTTTATGTATTTATTGTCAAAGCACTTCAGATATTCATTGCTATCAGGATGTTAAGAGCATTCCATGGAATATAACAAGTGTTTCTGAAATAAATTACATACCCCACCTTTAAGTAACTTGTTATCAACCAATGTTTTTAAGACACATAGATGCTTCGGACATTTCCGATTTGATGTATTTACCGAGATGTTTTGTCGTAGAATAAATCCTGAAAATCTCTTATCTTCAAGACGTAATTTCAGTCAGTTTACCACAAATAAGTTTAAGAAAACCGCTGACTTTGAGGCGAGGCAACCTGTGGTAAAATGCTAACCAGCCGTTCTTTTGGACCCATTCTCGCACCACTCTATATCAGCATCATTAAGCCTGGAGTACCCTTTGGACTTTTGCACCTCGATGCGCCCAAAGTGGTGATTTAAGTAAAACCCTCTAAAGTAATATCTGAGGCTGTGGCCAAGTGAGGGAAAGTGCTGCTGAAGAACAGTCATGAGGTGAATCCAGGTAAAAGCCTGGATAGATGTATTCCTCTCACTTAAAGAGCCTGTGACACGAGTTTCCCCCATCATCCAAACCCATCAATTTGAGTAAATATTGTCCCCTTGAAAACCGTTACTGAACTGATTTTGGATATTTGTACTTTGATAACCATTAATCTGCCCTTCAATGTTGACCATTTTCTGGATCTGCTCGGGGATTCTTCAAGTCCCGCCAAATTACGTGTGACGTCATTGCGGGCACAGCGCTCCAGCTGCACCGTTCAGGATCCCAGCATCTGCATGTAAACGCACGATGGCGCACAGAGCAGCAAGCTCAGACAGCGATGACAGTTTAATTTTGAACGTGTCTGAGAGCTCATGAGGCTGAAGGATCGGTTTATGTTGTATCTGTTAGAAGTTTAGGAATTAGGTGCGTCAATATGGGCGATCATACGGTCATGTAGTCAGTGGTGGACTGGGACTAAAAATCATCCCGGGACTCTCGACCGGCCCACTTCGGTACCGCTAGTAAGTTGTCAACGGGGGGAGTGGGGGATGTCAGGGGCGGCGGGTGCTGTAGATAGTAAATGTAAATATGTAAATATTTGTGTCACTGCATCCTGGTAAAATACAAATATAATGCAATGTCTGTGTCTTTGACATTAGCGCTGCTAGCCACCTGTGCCCTGTACTACGAAGCCAGTTCAACAGACCCTGGATATGTTTGAGTAACAAACTAACAACAACAAACGAGATCTCGCTAAGCGGTCCTACGACGCTGGTTATCAACTCGGTAAATCAAGCCAGGGTTTCTCTCTCCAGCTGAGAGCGCGTTCACGTCTAAGACACGAGTGATCTGACTTTAATTACATTTGACTCGAGTGTTTCGTCAACATAATGTGTTGCTTAAAATAATACTTCTGCATACAGTATGTGACACTGTGAGTGTTGCATGGCCAGATACGGCTCAGCTGACTTAGATAAGGAAATATATGATACATTATATGATCGAGGATCTGATTGATGATGTGATATGAATGATAAGTGCGACACGTCGGCGTCTTCTCTGCATACGGCAGTTTAAACTGTATTTCCTTTATCCTGTAATATGACTTGAGAGATTTAAACTCCGCACACTGAGTTGATCTCTTTTCTATAGACGCCGGAGGCGGGCAGCGTCAGGTAACAAAAGTTATTTAGCCTTCCCACACCTGAGCCTCACGCGCCGCCTATGGGGGATGTGCTAGTGACTTATCCGACCGGCCCACTTCGGTACCGGCCCACTTCGGTACCGGCCCATCGGGACGAATCCCGATGGCCAGTCCGCCACTGCACCCAGCCCACGTAAACTATCAACGGGGGGAGCCTCGCTGCGGGGAAACGGTGGACCTATAGTGTCCCGATCGGAGTGGGAATAATCATAATAATAATAATAATAATCCGTACATTTTACCCATTAATTTCCCCAACATTGTGGAAAAAAAAAACACACGTTTAATCCATGTTGGTGTACTACAACTACAAAAAGCATCGGTTTGTTTTCTCATCAGGAAATGCAGACCAGCTGAAACAAACGATTTTTAATCATCATCCTCACGATCATTTAATGTATCATATGTTCGCCGAATTGACACGAAAGCACTAATAAATGTAGTTTCATCCACTTGAGTTTACAACTACAAAAATAATCGATTTGTTTTTATATCACATCCTACGGGAGGAAATTCAGCAGCTCTCACTACCGATTTGTAATCCTAATGTAATCATCATCTTCACCACGATCATTTATGTTTATGTTCGCCGAATTGACATGAAAGCACTGACAAATATGAATATACTGTAGTCAACTTCATTAAAACGTTATTAACGTGCCTAAACTCAGTAATTCACCATTTCTACGCATGACAACACACTTTGTCCGTGTTTGGCTCTCTCGCCGCACAGTGAAGCGTTCCCGCATTGACGTCACTTCCGGCTTCCCCCAAAACTTCAAAATGAGTCGAAGGAATTTCCCCGCGATGTTCGAAATTATTGATATTTAACGGAACGGTATCGCACCTTCTTTTTTAAACTGACGGTTCGAGATGACTAGTAGCCCAATATTTCATTGCACAACAGTTGTTGGGATGCTGTCACAGGCTCTTTAACGGAAAGCAGTCGTGCAGATTGAGAGCTAGATAAAGATAAGCTCCTAGACTTAGAGAGTTGAAAGGATTTTTAAAGCTTGGTCAAAAGTTGAGATGTGGGTTGTGTGCAAAAGGAGCTGGAGCTCAGTAAGAGGAACATTTTTAGTATTCTGTACCATCAGTGTCATCTGAGTGTGTCGTGTTTTTTATAAATGAAATGAATACCTTGTGAAATACACCAACGTAATACATTCATACATCAACTAGGGATTTACAATGTTTGCAACTCAAGAAACTAGCCTCTCTGTCTGCCGGACATAATGTTTTTTAGGATAGAGGATGATTTAAATTGTCTTGACTTGTACAATTTCTACTTTCTTTCACTTCTTTCTATAACTGCGGAGGAGTTTAAATACACTTTGGCTGCAGGTCTGGCTTAATAATTAAAGCAAACCCTTTGTTTCACCGCAGCAGAACACTCAATCTAGGTGCCGGACACCCGAAAGCAAACAGGTATATATAAACTCTATACAAGGGTTGGTGAAATGCCAGAGAGATTAGTCAATCTGACAAGGCGGAGAGCCAGGTGTGTGTTTTCTCCCCTCTCTGTTCCTCATCCTGGTGTTTTGCGTACAGACACAGTTTGATGAACGATCTGTCCGTATTTAAATGGACTTTACATTCTCCAGTTTTGACTGACTGCACATATTTGAATGTAAACCCTAAGACCTGACCTATTTACTTTACTCATTATTCAGAATTTAGACAAATTATGCGTTTATAATTGCAGCTTTGTAGATTCTGGTTGGGCTGCACAATGTGATGAAAATATGTAACATGTGACAACGTTTTTAAAAGTTATAACAAGATTATAAGCAGTTTGCTAAGTTGTGTCTTTCCAGTTTCCAATATACTGTTACAAAGACAAGACATGGCTGGTTGCATTAAAAACAATTATATATGTTTTTAGATAGAAGATTGAGACGAACCAAAGATTGTACCGTATCAGAAAGTATCTCAGTGGGTAAAGTGAAGTATTTTCTTTAATGGGTCATGTGCTTCACGGGTGAGAGTGTGAGATGTGAGAATCAAAATGTGAGTTGTGGTTTGTGGCAGCAGGGAAGCACTAGTTGTACTTGACACTTTCTGGTGTGAATGTGTGTAAGTAATCGTCGTCACGGACTGTTGATTTTGGTGCAAATGCCAGCTTGGCTTGCTTGAAAACCTCAGTCATTTTCCTTTAAAGGCCCCACACACCAAACTGACACCAAAGAACACGTCCCGACGGACCCAACTGCTGTGTCGCCTCACGTCTCCTTTGTCTCTGCCATGTGTCGCACTGGAACACACCGCAAAGACTTCAGCCGACGGCCAAGAAGCACGTACGCACTGCGCATGCGTGAGTGGCAATACCTCTCCTTACCAGCAGGCGGCGGTAGTGTGTATTCGTCATTCAAAAGAGGCAACAACCGGAAGACAGACTGCGTGATAACCGAGAGAAGAAGAACAGACTGCGTGATACATACAAACAACAAATAGCGTGCGTTCCATTTTCACTCTCGTCCATCACAGACGGTTTCACATAACGACTTATCGAAAACATGTTTTGTGCGGTACTGTAAAATTAAAAATAATAGCCGTCTGTGGGTTCCTTCTTCACTTCCGTTTCGCTTCTCATGCACTGATTCGCTAAGCTGAACAGCCAATCAGAGTGATTTATTTTGCCGACAGCCTCCCGATTCAACATGTGGAATCGGGAGCGGAAGGTGTCGGCACGGCCGAAAAGACACGACGGTGCGGGACACACCAATCTGAGTAGGGCGACAGGACGCTCATCGACGGCCGAAATCGGCTCTGTGTGTCCGGGCCTTAACATCCATCATATTATTTTGTTAGTTTAGATTTAGCTTTAAGTCCTGTCTCCTCAACAATCCACCTTCCATTGACTTAAGATTTTAAAACTCAAAAGATGAAAAACCTTTGTTTAACTGAAAAGCAGTTGCATGCACTTCCCTCGCCCATCAGATCCTCTCTGCCTTGTTAATGTCCACAAACAACAGTGATATAATGTGCTAAGTTCCAACTAACACAACCCAACGCAGAGGACATATCCACCCTCAAGACTTCCTCATCGGATCGGAGAAACACCTGTTTGAACGTAAGGAAATGATGTTAGAAATTGCATCTAATGCCTTATCTACTCTTCATATGAGTACTTTCTCTTTGCTTCCACTTCTTAGTCCATATATTTACGAGGTAACGAAGCAGGACACAGTTGAAAAAAGAGAAACGGTGCTTAGCAAACGTCTCCTGGTTCAGATTCAAGACAGATGAATCCATCCTTTGTGCATGAGCTCTTCAGATGATTCCCATTCAAAGGAGCTGCTGAAGAAGAAGAAGAAGTGACAACCCACTGCTCCTGTCTCTTATCAACCTTCATTTCTTTGTGCATTCGCTCCAACGGGTTTCTGTCTCGGGAGCTATTCATTGATGGGAAGGTTTTTTCCAAGTCTATTGAAGTTAAAGCACATTTCTAGTTTCGGTTTTTTTGGTTTATTGTCTTGACATTCATATTTAAATGTCTCTGTATCAGACCAGTAGACTGTGGTTGATTTGATTTCATTGGGTGGCCATGCTTCAGTGGACTTCTCTACAGAAGTTCCTCATGTTGACCAGGTGGTGGCAGCGTTTCCTGACCCAGTTATGTGAATGATGCTGCTGCGTTTGAATTGTGACCCAGTGGAGGTAATCAAAAGCCTCTCCGACCTTCCCTTTGTGCCGGAGTCTGGGTCCTCTGAAAGACAAACGGGGGAGGGGGGATGATTGTCTGCTTATCAAAAGCCCTGCCAGTCCCCGCTGATGTCTGCTCTGTGAATGTGGTGGACACAATCCATGTTTTCACACCAGCTGGCTTTCAGTGCTGTAAATTCATCCTCATTAGATCAGGAAATGACCACCAGTGAAATGCTAAATCTGTCCCCCAGCAAACATGCTTCTGGCTGGGTGGTTTTTCAACTCGAACAGAAGCATTGAGGGGGAACCAGCCGTGATTATGACATCCTGGTATTTTTCTAAAATCTATTAAGCTGTGGAAATGTTGAAAAGGGCTCTTGATTTTTTTTTTAGGAAGAGCAAAACACAAAGGCCTAAGGGCAAAAGTAATTTTCTTCCCTGATTCTTTTCTGAGAATATTATAATATATTCACTAATATCCCAATCAAATATATTTTTTAACGTCACCTGCTATAAAATTCAATATAATTTCATCCCTAGTTGGCAAATGTACCAAATTTCTAGTATCTGTGATTAATGCTAAAGAGGACAGGATATAATATAGACGTTGACGCTGGTAGACAGTAAATGTGAATATAATGAATCTTTGTGGTGATTGTTTTTTTGGCTCGTACCTAGGGCTGCTCAATTAATCGTATTTTAATCGCAATTATGATTTTGGCTTGCAACGAATATGAAAACAACATAATCGAAATAAAACGATTATTTTTTTATTTTTTATTATTTATTTAAAAAAAAAAAAAAGATTATATATTTGTTTTATTGGTTATTCAGTTGAATTCAACTTAAAGTTCAGGGTAATCAACTGTTAAAAACATACTACACATTTTTGTTTCCAATTAATTGATGTTTTCAAAGTAAATGGATAATCGTTTTTTAATAATCGTGATATCAATTATTGACCCAAATAATCGAGATTATGATTTTTGCCATAATCGAGCAGCCCTACCTCATTACCTCATTACTATCACCAAATGTTGAGGAGTATCTCAGCTTCTCTTACAGCTCCTACGTCATCCTCCTTTTATCCTTCTCCTTATTTCTCCTCTTTCCGAACGACGGCCACACTCCTCTCACGCTTATTTTTCAGTTCCCTAGCAACCAGGAGGAGATGTTTTTTTTTCCTTTTTTTCCGTCGGGGTGGCACTTAGCGATGGGAGTGGGGGTGGGGTGAGGTGTGCATTGTGCAGGAATAAATGGCTCATCAATGCAGTGAGAGCAGGTGAAGTGCGCTGTATTAAGTAAAGCAGTCATTGAGCGGCTGCATCGTTCCATTACTGACCCAATTAGCACCTCCTGTTCACCTGGGTTTCAGCGCTGTGATGGGTTTGCATCCTAATAATCAGTGTGAGTGTGTGTGACTCAAACACACTCTGACTAGAGAGAAAGAGGCTGACGGTGAGCGGCTCTGCACCGTCAGTCAGAGGCAAGATGATTTGTCTTGGTTTTGTAGCCTTTCATGACCAATCTCGCATTTGTTTTATGGACCAATTAATGAAATTGCCTGAAGAAAATGGCTAACAATGCTATTAACAAAGTATATCAGGCTTTAATTTCTCCACGGCTAAGCTAAAGAAGGCTAATGTTTGATGTGATGAAGTTTAGTATTTCTCATTTGGCCACTTGTTAGCATCGACATTTTTAAGACGCTTTGGACATTCAACAGCGTATTTACTGATGTGATTTATTTCATAGAACCAAACTTGAAATGGTAACACAGATCTTATTCAAGCATCTGTCAAAAATCTCATTAAAAAAACCTTTTGAATTTGATACGAGGGAACTTTGAAGTACAAAAATGCTAACTAATTTTTGGATTTTGGAACCAAAACCAAATCTGTAAGTGAACAAGTCATGTTGAGTGACGTTAATGCAATATTCTTGATTCCTCTGTCAACAAAATAACCGTGAAAAGTGTGTGTTGGTCCGGCATTGTGACACTTCTGAACACTGAATGAATTGGGAAGCACGATACTGCCAGATGTCCAGTTAGTTTGTTCAGTTCATATCGTAAAAATGCTTTGAGTGTGAGCTTATTCAGGCTTGACATTTATGAATGAAATGAAGTGTCTCGAACCGTTGGGTACAAAGCTTGTTACTATGTTTCCTCTAGGGCTGTACCCGAGTATTCGTTCGTTGGAGTACTATTCGGGTTTCAATTTCGTTATTCGGATATTCTTTTTTTTCAACATTGAATTTATTGAAAACTCCAATATCAACGTAAGAGCTTATGCCTCTGCGAGGGGTGCTAACACTTAACCATAAACATGTTCGTTTACTTTCTCCGTCTTTATAATGTAGATATTACTTTTTCTCCGTTAATCACCGTCACGTTGTTTCCATAGCAACAACAACTTCCTGTCAACAGCGCTAACTCTCCTTCAAAATAAAAGCATGACCATACAAAATAGGAAGCCATATATTGCGGGCCGAATATTCGCTGCTGATTACTACCGAATATCCGGAGCCCGAAAAATGGTATTCGGGACAGCCCTAGTTTCCTCAGGGTTACCCTAACCCTAACACTGAATGTTTTGGCAGAAGACGCTCTGACAGGCAACTCAAATAGAGTAACACATTTTGGTAAACCTTTCCTTGTGTTGATCCAGTTGCTAGTAATTAAAAACCAGGTGGTAAACCTAATTCGGACATTGGTAATTTTGTAAAAAGCTCCTTGTTACGTTCCCTACTGGGCTAGGGGAACCAAAGGGAAGCAACACAACCAGAGTGGAATTGGTAATAATTATAAGTGGCTTTATTATAACCCAGTGTAAAACATAATGGCAGACAAACAGCCTGAAATAGACAAAAGGGCCAACGGCGCCGGCTTAACTATAGAACAAACAAAGGAGGACTCCAAAAGGGAGTTTGGCAGATCATACAGAGTAAAAATAAAAGGGAAAACAAAACCTCACGTTAATGTGGTACATGTAAATGAAAAGGCTGCACAAAAACACAGCTGCTGCGGATCAACAGGCGCTACGCTAACCTGGGTCTAAGCTAACATACTTGAGCTAACATACTTCACTAAACACACAATACTAAACACACACTGCTAAACAGTATACTGCTAAACAGTATACTAAACACACAATACTAAACACACACTGCTAAACAGTATACTAATCACACAACACTAAGTACACACTGCTAAGCAGTATACCAGGGCTCGACATTAAGGACTGCCCGATGGCCCGGGGCCATCTAGTATTTAGCTCGGGCAATGAAGCCTCACCTGCTGGTTGCCCGATCGGGCAATCTATTATGCCAGTATCATGCAGCTCGCGGATCCAGTAATGAGTGACCCGACAGTGAAACTAAACATATCTATAACTAGTTTAGGTAGTTTGAGAGGTAATTAAAATAGCTACGTGTGATATTCTAACCTGAAGTGTGTGTTTTGTCCGCTCACCGCTGCATGTGATTATGCAGAGCTGCGTGTCGACTCGTCAGCAGCAGCTGATCTCTCTCTCCCGTCAGATTAGACTTCACTCGCGTTTATGTCCATATCGATCAGATCCAGCTAGTTCTAGCTAATGATATGACTACCTGTTTATTAAAAGACACCTAAACAATAAGTGTCGCTATGCAACTGTGTGAGGCCACAAAGTATAGCACAGCATTATGCATTTGTTTACATGCCCACCGGAACCCCGAGGCATTACCAACAGATCAACGCACAATCAACCCATACAGGACATCTCTTTCTTCACATGAAGTGTTAGACATTAGAATTGACTCTTCTTGTCTGTCACATACTCTTCTTGTCTGTCACATACTCTTCTTGTCTGTCTGAACTGAAGCGGTATTGCGCTAAAGGGAAATTATTTTGACCGGACATTTTGACCGAAGAGATTTAGATTTGCCGGCTAACGGGAACTCTGACGTCGCCATTTTGTGTGGTTCGCGGATGAGCTCGGCTCCTCTCGACTGCTGCTCGGGTCTGCTCGGTCAGCTTCCGGATGAGGAGGCATTCGTTCGACCAACTTACAGTAGATAACATTACACATTTTTTTTAACAGGTGCCATAATAGTGTAAATAATGTTTGTTTTGGCAGTTATAACTGAATGTAATGTTTTCTACTTTTTTACATCTGGGAAGGCATTTGCCTTCATCAGATGGAAAGTGTCTTCACCAACAACTTGCGGGCCCGTTTTTGGTTGGGTTTCCACTTGGCCTAGTTTTGGCCCGGGGCTATTTTATCACCTTTTTTCTGGCTAAATCGTGGTTCTAGGGCCAGGAACGACCAGGCTGAGTCGGGCTGAGTATGCTAAACTAGAGAGAGAATCGCTGATAAGGGGGCTACAACTACAACACGATGAACATATTTGACCGTGAATTAATTGTAATACACGTTTCTAAATGATGCCGAAGTAACAACATACTGATACCGGTTAGTAAAAACCATGAATTAATGCTTTGACAAGTCTGCAGACAGACGGCAGGCGAAAAACCCTTTTAAAATGCGTGTTTTCTAAATGTAGCTTGGCTAAGCTAACGTTATATATGCTCCGACCGTCCACACTCACAACAACGGCCTATACAGACATAAATAAACCAGCGACTGTATTCGCCATGACACAGGCAGTCTGTGGTTTGTACTTGTTTAACTTTTGTCAAGTTTCTGAACAGATATGAAGAGCTGTGAGCTCTGAGTGCTAAGAGCTAACGGCTGTGTTGTTTTTCTGGGGCTCTCATTGAAAATGACGTCACGGCTCCGCCTACACTGCGTTACTATAGTAACTGCCCCAGTTCCTAAACTGTAATGGAAACGCAGCATTGAAGTGAGCCGGGCCTAATAAGGCCTAACCAAACCGAGCGAGGCCGAGCGAGGCCTGCAGTGGAAACGCGCCATAAATGTTCTAGGGGGAGGCCCCCCAAACCCTTCGTGCGTCATTTCGTCCGCGCACATTTTTCTTGGCAATCTCTATTGGGCTCAGGGCCATCTGTAAATTAGCTTAGATGGCCCACAGGGCCATCTCCCAAAATCCTTAATGTCATGCACTGAGTATATTAAACACAGGTGATTCAGAGTGTTAACGAGCACAATGAGTAAACACAACAAGAGGCTAGAGGCGTCTGTCTCACAACACAGAGCCTCCAGAATGATCTTCGTCCCCGTCCTTTGTACTCCTCCCCCGGATGACGTTCCGGAAGCGGGCGGGAATTGGATGACGTCACTCCAATCACTGTTTCGGACGTTGCGAGGGCGGGACGGCCAATTGCATCAGGAGAACTGCGCAGCTCATGTACACACACACAGAGTTAACAGTCCCAGGAAGGCAGCGGCTGTAACACTCCTGATTATCTCATCAGTACCATATCCCTCCATCTTGAGTTGTCTGATCCACATTCAGATCTTCCCAGTGCCAATGAGTGGCAGGATTTGTGAAAAGCTGACGTGAGAGCTGCTCACACTGAATGAGATTAGAGATGGCAGTGAATCGCACAGATCCCAGCTCTCCCCCTCCTCGTCTCTCAAGAGTGTTTGAGAGAGATCCCCCCCGTGTAATTAACATGACCCCAGGAGACGTGTTCTCTGAGGATGGAGGCAGTGCACTGCAAAGAACAGTCATCTTCACAAGTCTTCTTCTGTCTTGAAATCGTACAGACTGACAGCTGGAGGAGACAGTCACACTAGTTTCAAATTCAGATGCACTTTTTCTACGAGTGTTCAAAACATTCAGCCAACAGCTTCTTACTAAGTAATTTGTCTGTGTTTGGTTAAAGGTAGGGTAGGTAAGAATGGAGAAACCAGCTCGAGTGCGCTAGAATTTGAAAGTACGCAGCTTCCTTCAGACTTCCTTACAGAGCCCCTCCTCCAACACACATGAACGCGCACATGACCAATGAGGGCACGAGATAAGTTTGTGCACAGATGGAAGGCTGACAGGCAGGTAGGCCATCCAGTTACTTTAGCCGGGCCGGCTCAGATGATTGGTCGTGCTTTTTACAGCGCCACGGCTTCCACAGATGATATTTTTTCTTTTTTAACAAAAAGTGTTTCTGAAGTGAATTACCTACCCCGCCTTTAAGATGATCTCTAAGGTAAGACCATCAACTGTGTGAAACCAATGTTCAATAGTGAGTGTTTCTGTACATCCCACTACTGAAACAAAGTGAGATATCATTCCTCTATCCGACCATTCCAGGGATTTCAGAAGTTATCTTGTCCCAGTAAATCTTCCATTTATATTATATTAATAATAATGTGGTGCAGCGATGATTCATTTGTGTAGGCCAACACGGAAGTGAGCATCTTAAGGGCTTCCTCGACCAAAGGCAATAGGAATTTTCAATTGGACATGGGAATATTGCAGAAAAGAAAGATCTGTGACAAAAGAAATGTTGGCATTAATGCAATCGCAAGAACTAAAAAGCAAAAGTTAGGCAAAAAATGAACTACTCGCATTACTCAGGGTGCCCGTTGATAAAGTTGATAAATCAATTTAGCGACGATGAAGGCTATTAAAAAGTAATAAACGGCATTTTCCAAGATATTACATGTTGTAGCTTGTTTTCAATAAGTATATAAATTGTCCAAAGAGGTTGTATTCTACAGTCTGCCTGAATGTAATCATTGCGTAGGTGTGTAGTGTGATTCTGTGTAGTTTATTGATGGCATCCCGTTGGATGTGACGTCATCTGAACAGGACATCGCACGCTCACTGCTTGATAGCGCGAAGGTCCGTTTACGCCGGTTGCTAAACAACATCGTTATGGGGAAATGCAAGTCTGCGTCCAAATGGTTGGAAGATAAGGAGGAAGGACAATCAATACTGTATATAGTCAATGTGAGGTAAAGTGTGTCGCCAAGGTAACCGGTTAGAACTCCAAGTGGCGATGAGGTCTTAAAATGTATGGAAAGGGTCTTAAAAAAGGTCTTACATTAGACTTCAGGATTCCTGCATATACCCTGTTACTGCATGGCACATAGAAACGTTGTACATTCACCAGTGGGTGTTAACTGACCTTATTTCTGTCGTAGAACAACATGATAACATCTCTTTAGTAAGTGTGGCTTCTAACTAAAAACATGTTGAAAAGGTGTTTTGAGACGAGGGAATTAGAAGTGGTAAAATACCAAAAAAATCTGAGTTTTAGGACTCAGTCCTGCACCACTGTATTCAGGATAAATAGTTTTAACCAGTAACTTTGATCAAGGAACCTCGTGGAAAATATGCTGGTCTAGTAAACAAGCCACATTTTTTATTTCAATATGTCACATATTATCACCATATCCTTATTAGCACATTACCAATATTAAACGACTCTAATTGAGATCAGGACATAACACAAATCTTGGTTGGGACATCCCAAAGTATATATTTGAATAATTCTACAAGACTACCCATTTTTTGCAGTGCAGCAGGAGTAGAGAGGGGGCCTCCTGCCTGAAGGACAAAGACGTTAGTGGAGGAGGAGGAGGAGGGTGTGAGACACAAAAGAACCGAGGCCTCCGTCGGTACACACTCCTCTATTCAGCCGCGATGCTAATCCATATGCTAGCTAGCTTCACCCCATTCACAGCTGACCTCCCGTCTCTTTAGGTTAGCAGGCTGCTGTACGTCCAACATGTCCATCACTGCTGCACACTCACTGCTTCTGGGTGCACTTTACTACATTTAAAGGCTTCATACTTCATTCAAGTTTCACAGAATGCATAAATAATGAGACTAATCACGTGCAGCGTGTTCGCTACATGCACATCGGGGTATCCATGCATCGTGAAAAAGGCAGCCTCACTTCATTCATTTAGATGTAATGCTCAGAAAAGGGTTCACATGTCTTGAATAAAGCAGCCTTGTGACAAACCATGATTTGTGAAGGATAGTAGATTTACAATTTCAAACCCCTTAATTGTTTCTGTCCATTTAAAGGTCCCATGTCATGGCCATTTCTACTGATCATAATTCCATTGTTGAGGTCTACTAGAATAGATTCACATTGTTCAATGTTCCAAACTCACATTGGTTTCTCACAGCATCTCTGTATAGTATGAGTATTCACTCTCTGTCCTACACGGCTTGTTGGAGCTCCTGCCCCCCCCCACCTGTGAGCCCAGTGTGCTCTGATTGGTCAGCTCGCCCACTCTGTTCTGATTAGTCAACCACCGTTACAGCGGAACATCCGTGATTATGTGTTACAATGGCGTTAGTTAGCAAACTGACACCAGTAATAACAAAATTACTGCGTGGGCTCTGGGTGCCGTGTTGGCGGGACGTTGCGCGTCTCGCTGCTGGAGCAGACAGTGTGAGCTGGCTGGCTGGTGTTGTTTCCTGGTTGGGGCGGCCGGACACGGCGAGGCCCTGCCCGAGCACACACACAGGTGTGACCCACCGTAGTCTTATGTGTCCGTCCAGTTCATTTCATATTAACCAGCATTTTTTTCAACACTTCTCAGCAATGAACTGGCTTGCTGTTTTTGCTGTGTCATTAAGTCAAAGCGTTTTGTGTGTGTGTGTGTGTGTGTTTGTGTCCTAGCATTACTATACTTGTGGGGACCTAAATCTGTTTACACAGTCACTTGTGGGGACTCGCCTTCCTTATGGGGACAAATTGGAGGTCGCCATGAGGGGAATCATTACTTTTAGGGTGAAGACATGGTTAGGTTTAGGGTTAGGGTTAGGGTTAGGGTTACGGAGCGTCCACACAGCAGCGTGCGTTGACGCTTGGAGGTGGGCGTATCTGAAGCTTGGGGATTTTTTGCGAGCAACGCGACCAACAACCAATCACATGAATCTCCTGCCCCCGACATACAAAGCAATAGCAATGTTAAAACGAAGTAAACTGGATATAAAATCCCCAAACAGGCGAAAACCTACCAGATTCACCCACTGTCTCTGCCACCTCCCTCCATGCCTGGTTCCTCCGGTTTGTATCCCGGTAGATGAACAGAGACTGATCATACAGCACCGGGTGATTCTCTACCGCTATAATAAATGTTCCCTCCATTTTTTTGAATATGAGGAAATGACCTGCGTAGTCTCTCCCAGCATACACGCGGTTTGATTGGCTAGTGCTTGTACTGGCAGATTTGCATAAACGGGATTTCATTGGGCCAGATTTCATTGAGCCAGTTGAGGTGGTTCGGGCACCTAGTTAGGATGCCACCTGGGCGCCTCCCTAGGGAGGTGTTTCCAGGCACGTCCAGCTGGGAAGAGACCAAGGGGTAGACCTAGGACCAGGTGGAGGGATATATCTCTTCGCTGGCCTGGGAGCGCCTTGGGATCCCCCAGTCAGAGCTGGTTGATGTCGCCAGGGAAAAGAAAGTTTGGGGCTCTCTGCTGGAACTGCTACCCCCGCGACCCGACCACGGATAAGCGGGAGAAGATGGATGGATGGGATTTCATTGGCTGACGCCTCCGTCGAGGCGTCAAAAGTTGAACATTGCTCAACTTTTGACGGGAGCAACGCTCCACGTCGCTTCCCAAAATGCAGTTCGGCTAAAAGTGACGTCACCCCATTCAAAGTGAATGGGCAGAAGCGTTGGAAGCTTCAACGCACGCCGCTGTGTGGACGGGCCGTTAGGGTTAGGCATGTGTTGGTTATGGTTTAGGTTAGGATAAGTCTCCAGGAAATGCATGTAAGTCAATGTAATGTCCCCTGAAGTGATGTATACATGGTATGTATGTGTGTGTGTGTGTGTGTGTGTGTAACCAGAAATGATTTACAAGAGCACACCATTTCCATATGTAACCTCTTTATTTAACTCACAAAGTGCACCATATTCATGCATTTCAAGGAGGTGAATGACGGCACCATAAGTGTTTAACTTCCAGTTGATGTTGAAAAAACAAACATATGATGCAATGCAGCTTATTGCAAAATCGCCCAAAAATATATTAATTTGAAATGTCACATCTCTGCTTTGTTTCCACTTTAATCAGCTGGACTTTCAGCTTTATTTGTCTTTTGGTAGATATGATTTGTATTCTGTGGGAGGGGTCCTATTATCAGTCCTGATTTAGAAACAGCAGGTACCAGAGCGTGCAGATACTAAATAAATGCTCAATCACTCACGTGGTTGGAAACCTATTTAAATACATCTCGGTACATGCGATGCATTTTGCCGAGGCGTGTGGTTTTGAAAGATTTGAATGTCTCAGTCGTGGTTTTGTTTATCCATTTAAATCAAATGCTTTTTAATTATGTTCGCTTTGGTTATCTGTTCAACGAAAATGAAAACAACAAAAATAAGATATGATATAATACGACACCTGTGACTTGATTTAAAAAAAAAAAATTGAACAAAGGGTTACACAGGTTGTGTTTATGCCGGTTTGATGGATGATGTTGTGATTACAACAACAGAACATTTTGCTTAGCTGTGTGTGTGTGTGTGTGTGTGTGTGTGTGTGTGTGTGTGTGTGTGTGTTGTGTGTGTGGTGTGTGTGTGTGTGGTGTGTGTGTGTGTGCTGTGTGTGTGTGTGTGTGTGTGTGTGTGTGTGTGTGTGTGTGTGTGTGTGTGTGTGTGTGTGTGTGTGTGTGTGTGTGTGTGTGTGTGTGTGTGTGTGTGTGTGTGTGTGTGTGTGTGTGTGTGTTATTAACTGTAGGTAAACACACAGCAATGTCCCGTACTCTTTTCAATTTGTCGAGATGACAGACCCCCCCCCCCCACCCCCAGAATCGGTTGGCTTTTTTTGCCTCCAAAGTAGACAAACCGTTTTGATTGGCCTGCTTCCCGCTCTGTTTCTCCTGTTCCCCCTCAGCCCCAGCTGCCTTCCTCCTCCCCCCCTGTATCTCTTTATCCGTCTCCCCCTCTATAACATCTTATCCTCCCCCTTTCCCCTTTCCCTTTTCCCTTTCCTTTCCTTCCTTCCTTATTCCTTTATTTACCTTTTTCCCTAATGCCCTTCCATTTCCATTCCCCCTCTTCGACTCCTGCACTTCTATTTCTCGATCTTCCCTGTCCTGTTTCCTCTCGACTCTCCCCCCTCTCCCTCCTTGCCTCCCCCCCCTCTCCCTCCATCTGCCAGCAGTAGTCCATCAGTCTTTTTACAGCTCTCTCTCCCCCCCTGTTCTGACGTCACTCTCTGTTTGCATAGCCATTGTCTTACAGCGGCTGCAGCTATCGCAGCTCCTCACCAGATTTCTGAGTTTTTCACCCCCTTCCCTTTCTATCCCCCTTCTCCCCCAGAAAGCCTCCCCCACTCTCTCTCTCTTTCTCTCTCTCTCACCATTTTCTGTCTCTCCATTAGTAAACACTACAGTGGAATGAGGAGTGAGAGAGTGACGGAGTGGAGAGGATGAGGAGGAGGATACACACTGCAGAAAGAGAAGAGATAGCTATAGCTACATCTCAGCGTCTGGACTTCACCACAGTCTGTGAAGGATTTCTGCTTGTTTTTATTTGTAATCCTCCACAAGGCCTCCTGTTTTTTGGACTATCTTAGCGTGTGAGCGTGTGAGTGTGTGTGTGTGTGTGAGTGTGTGTGTGTGTGTGGAGTGGAGATTCTGAAGCCGCAACGGATAGTGGCGTTGGGGCATCTGGACGTTTGGGGAGGCAGCGACGGCCGCCTGGCTGCATTGTGTTGCTTTGATGACCCCCGCTGTGTAGCTGCCTGCTCATCAACCTCCCCCCTCTCTCTCACTCACCCCCCCCTTTCCTCCTCCTCCTCCTCCTCCTCCTCCTCCTCCTCCTCCTCCTCCTCCTCCTCCTCCTCCTCCTCCTCCTCCTCTCTCCATCACAGCTCCCGGCCCAGCCATGTTCGGCACAGAGTCCTCATGTAAGTACCACCAACATCCTCCCGCCTCCTCTGCGTTTCTATCTTCTTTATCTGTGTGTTTCTATGAGAGGGAGAGCAGGCGTAGGAAATGTCTTCCTCTCTTCCTGCATCTCCGCTCGTCTTCTTCCTGTTTTGCCTTCACGGTTGCTGGTGGCAGATTGCATGGGGGAGAAATATGGGATCTACCATTTTAGCACCACAAGCTAGCTGCACACGCTGCGCTTGCTGCCCGCCTCACATTCTCCCACTCTTAGCCTCACCGCGAGTCGGCGTGCGTATATGCAATCACATCGTGTGTGTGTGTGTGTGTGTGTGAGTGTGTGAGAAGATGGATGCTTTCGTCGGAGTTGCATCGTTTTCAAGGAGCATCCTCTGTCTATTTTCTGTAAGGTTTCCACATTTCCACACGCAGATGCTATCAAAGCTAGCGTAGCATACTGCTGTTGTGTGTTTGCACGTGTGTGTGTGTGTGTGTGTGTGTGTGTGTGTGTGTGTGTGTGTGTGTGTGTGTGTGTGTGTGTGTGTGTGTGTCTTTGGAGAATGTGCAAGGCAGAGTTGTGCTGTTGGTCTCTTGGTGGGACGACCTCACTTTCTACCCCACCCTCTCAAGTAGACCTGATCAATACCATGATCCTTCACTCCACTACCTGCCCGATGCTTTAAGGAAGCTGGTCTGATCGATTCTGTCATGGCTCCACATTCAGAGCAACTTGTTTTGTTGGCGTCAGGTCAGAGTGTGTTAGCATCCTGGCTGTAAGTCGTGATGGAAAGCTGTCATGCACCACTTCTCCCCTGAGCAGGAGTCTTTGTTGATAACAATGAAGAGCTGAGTGGATCACACCGTGGAGTACTCTGGATGATGTACAGCCTGGACCTGACCACATCTTGTACTCCACTGAAGTCTGGCTGAAGGTGTCTTGTCCTCGTGCTCTGAGATTCAGAAACAAGGTCATTTGAGGGTCAAACGTAATGCTTTCACTGAGTCAGTTTGTCTTCTTGATGGTGGGGTCCGTTTTTCTTTAAAAAGATAATCAAGCGTTGACATTTTAATCACATTTTGGTAAGAGCCTTCTGATAACACCTCATAGTGGGAAGGCTTGTTATAAATGGTATTTCTTTAGGACTCAAAGTGGATATTTAAATACCAAAATGTCCCCTAAATTTCTCTTCATGCTCATATTTTGATGTTTTGATGTTCTAGCCACGCTAACATTTGATATTACACCTAGAAGAAGGAATGGAATAGCATAATAAAAGATTGAAAACAAGAAATTAACTTATTAATTCATGGGATTCTGCTCTTAAGGCATTCGAAGAGATCTAAGATATTTAAGATGAAGAGTAGAGCACATTCTCTTTATGTTTCACCTACATATTGAAAGGTAATTTGAAGTTGAAGTCTTTATAGTTGGTAGGAAACACAGCAGCTGTAGCAGAGATTTAACCTGATATTTGGTAGTTTGTAGTCTTTCAGCTTGGCTAGGAAATCCTAACTATCTGCGCCAAGGCCACAGTAAAAACTCAACAGAGAAGATTCATGAATAACAACCAATGAGTATCACTTGATCTGATTTAAAAGACTGCAGTGTTTGCATTCCCTTTTTATGGCAGTACTATAAAGAAATAGAGAAATGTAATCGACTGTTCATGACGGATGATCACAAGCTTTGACCAATTGGGTACAAGTCAGCTTGTTGCCATGATCACGGCAGGTTTAGTGCACCAGCATGTGGAACAAAGTCAATCCCATAGTTTCTGGTTGTATCTCTTACTTGGTGTGCGAGGCGACCAACGCCACAGGTCACATTGTGTCAGTATGTGAACGGTTGAATGGAAAAAGAGACGTTGCATCTTTAAAATCTGATATTTATAGGTCTTTACTGGCAATATTCTAGAAGAGACTGGGGCAAAACAAAATGCCAATTCAACTCTGTAGGTTTTCGGTAATAAACTCATCAGCGTTTGTTGAACCACTCTGTATGGTTGTAAGTGGAGCCCCTTTTAATAGGATATTTAAGTGGAAATGCTTTGCAAGGGAAGAGCTTGGGACAACGTTTATTTACAAACCGCAGACGTGGCAAAAGGAAATGAAGTTGGAGACATTTGGACATATTGAACAATGGAGCCCATAAAGATTGTTATTGTAAGTGAATTACCTAATAGTTGAGCTGCTGACTTATATTTAGCTGATTCAACACGATAGGCCTTTGTTCTAATTGTTGTCTGTCCCATAGAGTTGTTAACTCAATGGTTTCGACAATCAAAGTTAAAATATTTCGAACATTGGTCAGTTCTCATTGGAAATGTTAAGCTACATGCCAGTTTTTCCCACAGATCAGAAATATACTTGTGGCGGTTGTCGAGAACGGGGGGGGGCGGGTGCTAGTGGAGCTCATGAACTGTTCGCCGGAGCCTCGCAGCGGGGTTACTGCGGAGCGCATGAAGCAGATCCTCCACGTGACAGCGGAGCAAACATTTAAAGGATGGGCCGTTGTCCACTAGTTAATCGATCGCGGATGGCGTCATGCTCGCGGATGGCGTCATGCTCGCGGATGGCGTCATGCTCGCGGATGGCGTCATGCTCGCGGATGGCGTCATGCTCGCGGATGGCGTCATGCTCGCGGATGGCGTCATGCTCGCGGATGGCGTCATGCTCGCGGATGGCGTCATGCTCACGGATGGCGTCATGCTCGCGGACGGATAAAAAAAATTCAAACCTAAATTATGACTGCTCGATTATGGCAAAAATCATAATCTCGATTATTTGGGTCAATAATTGATATCACGATTATTAAAAACGATTATCCATTTACATTGAAAACATCCATTTATTGAAAAACATTTTTTGAACAGTATGTTTTGAACAGTTGATTACCCTGAACTTTAAGTATAATTCAACTGAAAAACCAATAAAAACAAATAATAGTTTTATTTTGATTATGTTGTTTTCATGATCGTTGTAAGCCAAAATCGTAATTGCGATTAAAATACGATTTAATTGAGCAGCCCTAGCCTAAATGGGTCGCGGAATATACTTTGGCGGACGTTAACATACCTGAGCAGCCCGCCCAAGTAAAGTCTATGTGTGGGAAACCCTGCATGCCACGCCAAGTACAGTAGAGGGTGTTTTCAACAATAATTTAAAGGCAGCTTAATTGTTACAAAGTAAATGAGACAAGTATCCCTTCTTGATGGGATTTTCCATTCTTGTACTTCAGATAGGTTGTTTGCTGTTGTCGCATTAGATTAGTGCAGGAATGAGTCCTGAATCCAGAAAAGTGTTAGCATTTTAGCACTTCCGGACTCTTTTGCCATGAAGTCAATGGTTTTTTGTATTAGCTTTTGTTCAGATTCCCTAAATAATGTCTGCGATTAACACAAACTTACGGAAGGCTTTCGTGAATGTCTGAATGTTTTCGAATGACAATTGCTAACAAGTGGCTAAATTAGACTACTAAATGTCATCTCACCAAACAGCAGACTTTAGCTCAGCGGTGTTGACCTGAAGTCATAGGATCGCGATCATTTGTTTGGTGTATAATAACATTTGTGGCCACAGAGCTTATTTTCTGAAAAGTTTCAAAATCCAATGGAAAGCCTATGCAATGCTAACTTCCATATCATCCTACAAAAAAAACTTCATCACTTTGACCAAGACGTTCTTACCATAACAGACTATGTTTCATTGAAGAAGATGGCACTGAACCGGTACCTCGGGGGGGTTACATTTGTCCATAATACACCAACTCTGGTTTCAAGTAATACCATAATCAAGAGTTACAAAACCTTGGCAACCGCTCGTATCCTTGGCTGGAGTTTCCAACCACTACCTCAGCCTCACTCTGCAGCGCTTTAGATAATGGCATTATCAAAATTACTGAAATGTGAAAGCTTTTATATATTTTCTTGTGTAATAGCGTCTCAAAGTAACCACATCCACTTGAGACATTAACGTAATTACTGCGAATGGTCTATTGCCAAACTGTCGCTTGAGGAAAAATAATGGCGTTTTGACATTGTGGTGCGTTTGACATTGTGGGTCAGTGTTCAGGTTCGGTGGGAAATGTGCCGGAATGCTTTCTGGCACCAAAAAAGGGTATCTGTTCCCCCTCGTAATGGCAGATGGTAGAGAGAGTACAACGCCAGGAAAATCACTTCCAACATGTTTATGCTCTTCAGTGCAGCAGAGGACCAATGCAATCCATTACTCGTTTTCAAAGTTCTCAAGATGTATTCGGCAATACACAGAAGACAGTTTAATCTACACTTCAGCTACATTCACCCCTACATACGCACTGGTTTCTCTCAATTAAAAGATACTGTCATTTTTAACAAATTGTAAACAGATGTAAAGAAATATATGGTCCATGAAGTCTAAAAATGCACCTCTTTGTCACCAATGTGTGTAGAAACCTCATCCATTTCACTCACTTCTGGGTGAATGCAATTACCTTTCCACACAGGCTTAGATTGGGCTCATTTCTAGACATATGACCTCATCAGCTGTCACTTCCCTGCCCCCATCTCTCTTTACAAACCAATTTAAAGCAGGTGTGGGTGAATGGCGACTGCTCTATCTTGCTTTCTCTACATCGTCCCCTGTGTTGGAAGAAATGTACAAATCAGTAGCTGTAAAGTACAATTATTCATACTACCAGAATAGAGGTCAGTACTTGCCGTTTTCTAAGTGGCACAAAAATGTTTCCTGCCTGAAGCAGTATTGATTTCTTCTCTTATAGTCATTTAAACTTTATTATTAGCACACAGCAGTGACAGAGAGGTGGAACACTTCTTACAATATTGTCAGGTTGTATTAAAACCAGTCACTTGTAGTTAAATGAAATGCACCCCAGCCTGTTCTGTCAGAACCGCAGCCTTGGGGCTATTGATTTACTAGTGTCAAAGTGTCTTAGAGGAACTTAGATCTTATTACCATTGATGGCAGCGAAGGGACCACCAGTGACACATCACTCTTTTGTTGGTATTACTAATAGTTTAATATGCCCTTTGATGCTTTGGTGGAGCGGTGCATTGTGGTTTATGAACTCCAGAGTGCTATAATGGCAATGTGGTGTTGGTAGAATAATATGGACCTCAGTTTGTAGTATATAAGCACTCACTATGTATATTTCTTATTCAGGCAGCATGCATTGTAAGCTCTCTAAGCAAAGCCAACATCATAAAGCACTGCATATGAATGAAAGAAGATGAAGCCATTCAAAAGTATTGCTCCAGATGACTTTTGCTGGTCAGTATCAGAGCATTTTGTCGTTTGTTTAGTGTCTATTGTTGATGTATGGTGATTCAGAATAATTATCTTGGTGGCCTTTAACTGTCTGGCCTGTTTAAAAGCTGTCTGGACTGTGTCTCGGCTCTTGGGAAATTCTAAATAAGGTTTGAAAAATCTCCGTTATTATGGTAAAGTCATAGAGTTCATACCACATGAATTTACTGAGAAATGTGTCTGAGCCATTGCCAGAACATTTTGGTATTTTTGGGCAATTTGTGGCTTTATTAGGCAGCCAACAATACGAGAGCAATGACTACAAAAGCCTGGGAAACAAAGGTTTCACAGTGAGCTGAGCTGGCTCCGTCTCTGTAGGAAAGTTGATGGTCCCTGTCGGACAATAATGTAAGCTTTCGAGTCTCGTTCACCTTTTAGCCTTGCTTTTAAAGGTACTGCTGTATTACACCATCCCTCCTCCTTCCTCGTTTAATGGGTAATAACTGCATTTCTTTCTGTAAGTCCATATTCATCCATCGCCATGTTGCATTAACTTGCATCTCATTATTTAGATTCAGCGCTTTTTCAATCTATCCTTACAAGATGACACAAACATACATTTACACATGTTACTACAGAAAGACAAATACTCCACCTCCCCCCACTCAACCCCCTCTTGCCTTTTCCACATTAATAATAGATAATGTTTGTTTGCAATCATTTCAACTCGTATTCACACACATTTACCATAACATGTCATCACTGAACACTAAATTGGCAATTAGCTATCCC
This sequence comes from Gymnodraco acuticeps, assembly GCF_902827175.1. Taxonomy (NCBI): domain Eukaryota; kingdom Metazoa; phylum Chordata; class Actinopteri; order Perciformes; family Bathydraconidae; genus Gymnodraco; species Gymnodraco acuticeps. The sequence goes on from NW_022992073.1 coordinate 69,341, forward strand.
TTAATTGTCTTTCCGCTTATCAAGGTACGCATGTATCATATTTAACAAGAAGGATAGCGGGTTAGCGGCTAAAATAACCTTTTTTCTGTTTAGTAGATACATTTCTAATTATAATCCTGATCGACACTGGTTTGATTGTATCTCAGTGTGAAAACCACTCCTGAAATCAGAAGGATTTGATCATAACATCAGTGTGAATTAGGGCTGAACGATTAATCGATTTTAAATCGAAATCGCGATTTTAAATGATGCGATTATGAAATCGCAAAGCCTGCGATTTATTTATTATTTTTTTGTTCTTGTGTGTCAGTCATCCACACCAATCAGAAGTGCTGTGCTCCACATCTACCAGCCATTGTTAACCAATCAGAAGTGCTGTGCTTCACATCTACCAGCCATTGTTAACCAATCAGAAGTGGCCCGTGATAGAAGGTGATAGACAGATTGATCCAATCACCTGCCAAGTATTTTTGAAATACTTTTCCAAATGGCTTCCAACGGAGCTCTCCTAGATGGTTTGGTGAAACCATCTGAGTCAGGTTAGTAATGCTCCATTTCTATTACAGGGTGAATCTTAAACTGAAGCTTGACTTTAAAGCAACCCAACGGAAGTTTCATGTAAGTTTAGTTCTTTCACTCGTAGCTCGGGCTGCGGGGTGCTAGAGACGGGAGCACGTTGATACGACCTTCCTAGCCGGAGATATGGCCGCATTTTACAATAATCTTCCGTTGGGTCGCTTAAAAAAAACATATCTCGAATCGCAATATCTGTCAGAAAAATCGCAATTAGATTTTTTCCCAAAATCGTGCAGCCCTAGTGTGAATGTGAAACCCTTATGTTCTGATCATAGGGTGTGAGAATACTTAAAGTTTGGACCCTAAACAATCTGTAATATGCTCTGTTGGGTGTGTGATACTGTGGAATTTTAAGCTTTTGAAAGTCTTCTTGGATATCCCCCCGGTCTAAAATAGAGTGAGGCTCGTCCACATACTCTGAACGCCACACTGAGCGTGCACCAGGCTATTTCTGGGATGAATGTTAGATATCCAACATAAGATAAGGATGAGCTCGGGGAAATGCAATTGGAAAATGGAGGTATGTTTGATGGTGGTACGATTGCTGTAGGCCAAAACCTTCTCTCACTCATGTTGCATACATCTCTCTCCAGTGCTATTTTCATCAGAGGCCATTATGTTGTTTTTAAAGCTGGATTTTTTTTGCTGCCCGATAAGATCACATCATCTTTCAACGCAGGGATAAGCCACTAACGGGATTTAAACTGTCTTGCTGAGGACGGTCTGGGTTTTTATGACTTGTATTTGTTTGTTGCACCAAGCAGAATAAGGTGCTTACGGAAAATACCCATTTGATGAAAGCCAAACAGCTCTCTGACGGCAACCAGTTATCTCTGTTGCTGTGGTAACCTCGGTAAGAACGCGGAAAGCGGCAGTGATGGGGTTTCTGTGGTAACTGCTGATTCGGCTATTTCTGTCTCTCCGGCTCATGTAGTGGCTCGGGCTTGAGCGAGCCAAAAAGAACACTTATTTTAGATAAAGGGATCTTGAGAAAGGACAAAACCATGAAGGACTCACTTATGTTTTCTCATGGATCCTGACCTCTGACCCCAAGTCCTCCCCCAACAAATGGAAACATCTCTCCGTGAAGCTTGTTCTCTCAGTTTCACATCCAATATTGAATTTTTTGAAAGAGTGGAAATGTGAACCTGGTTGTGAAGCTTGTGTCTTCCTGGTCGAATGCATTTATTGTAAGTCGCTTTGGATAAAAGCGTCAGCTAAATGCAATGTAATGTAATGAAGCGGTTTTTTTCAGTCGCCACCAATACTGAGATCATGGTTTTATTGACAAAATGGCTTGATACTCAATTGACATTGTGAAGCGTCTAGCAATAGTAAGGAGTTGCGAATATACATTTTTAATATTTCATTCCAAGTTAATGAAAATACCAGGTATGATTTAAGCTATTGCCGTTTCAATTCGCCTTTTGATTTTTCAAAAAATACTCCAAATGTAAACAACACTACACTGATAACTCTAATGATTCTACAGAAAAAAGTTGTTATTATTCAGTGCTATATTATATGATATCTATTTGGTCTATTAATGCTTGATATAAACACCTGGTCTTTAAGAAATGCAGTTACCATGTAAATACATTTTTTGTTTCACAGTGGAGTAAAATAGGGCTGTATTTTTGAAGTTTTTGTTGTTGATTTGAATGGTTATCGGCTGCCTTCATCATTCATAACTTAAAATATTTAGTAAACCACAGGATGTTCAGACAGGATCTCAACTATTCAAAAACAAAAGGGAAACGTTTGACATCATCGAAAGTCATTTTACTGTTATTCAAAATCTCCATATATGGCTCGACGGCTGGTTGTGAAAGTATTCAGGAAACAGAACCATTTGCCGCTGCCATCCGTAACTCCAGCGGTCCTCAGTGCCAACAGTAACACAGCTCAGACCCAAGAGTCGTAATGATCAGGGGTTTGGCCAGAACCAGAGGAGGTGAGGTCATTGTGCTGAATCTCTGCACGCTCACCCCTCCTGCTTTATGCATGGCGACTTTTCTTTAAGTTTGGAGGTCCAAACATTAAGCATCGCAGGAATGAGTCCTAAACCTGGAGTAAGCATTTAAGCACTTAATTTGTCTCGAAGCCAATGTTCCTTTGAACATGTTTTTAGTTAGATGCCTGAAATAAAGTCTGGTTAACAGAAGAGTAAGAGATGTTCACGTTTTTTGTTCTACGTCAGTAAATACTCCTCTCTTAAAGGTGGGGTAGGTAAGAATGGAGAAACCAGCTCAAGTGCGCTATAATTTGAAAGTACGCAGCCGAAACAAATCTGCCCCTTCCTTCAGACTTCCTCACAGAGCCCCTCCTCCAACACACACGGACGCGCACATGACCAATGAGGACACGAGATACATTTGTGCACAGATGACATTTTTTTATGTATTTATTGTCAAAGCATTTCATGCATTCATTGCTATCGGGATGTTAAGAGCATTCCATGGAATATAACAACAAGTGTTTCTGAAGTGAATTACCTACCCCACCTTGACGGCCCGTCCACAGAGCGGCGTGCGTTGAAGCTTCCAACGCTTCTGCCCATTCACTTTGAATGGGGTGACGTCACTTTTAGCCGAACTGCATTTTGGGAAGTGACGTGGAGCGTTGCTGGCTTCAAAAGTTGAGCAATGTTCAACTTTTGACGCCTCGATGGAGGCGTCAGCCAATGAAATCCCGTTAATGCAAATCTGCCAGTACAAGCGCTAGCCAATCAAACCGCGTGTATGCTGGGAGAGACTACGCAGGTCATTTCCTCATATTCAAAAAAATGGAGGGAAAATTCATTATAGCGGTAGAGAATCACCCGGTGCTGTATGATCAGTCTCTGTTCATCTACCGGGATACAAACCGGAGGAGCGAGGCATGGAGGGAGGTGGCAGAGACAGTGGGTGAAACTGGTAGGTTTTCGCCTGTTTGGGGAGTTTATATCCAGTTTACTTCGTTTTAACATTGCTATTGCTTTGTATGTCGGGGGCGGGAGATTCATGTGATTGGTTGTTGGTCGCGTTGCTCGCAAAAAATCCCCAAGCTTCAGATACGCTCACCGCCAAGCGTCAACGCACGCCGCTGTGTGGACGGGCCGTTAAGTGCCTGAAGCTTCTATGTTCAGAACATTAGCCGCCGTTAGCTTAGCGGTGTTGTAGTGAAGTCATGTGACAAGGATGTGGTTCCTTTATAGCCTAACGTTAGCATTTACTTCTACCAATTGCATTTACCTTTCAACATCTATAGAACGGGTGTTAATATGTGGAATACATATCCTACTAAACAAAACTTTTAAGTATCATAAAAGTGTTTACCAAAGATCCTATTTTCTGCAATATTCCAAAACCCTGTTGGCTTACACAAGTATTTTTGTCCTCCTTTTTGGATTTCAGTATGGATGGAATTCCCATCGAGGCCGAAGCTGAAGCCCTTTGGCTCAAACTAAATGTCATTATGAGCAACGTCTAGTTCTGGATCCTTTTTCTGTGGAATAGTCTGGTTTTAAAAATGTACATTTCTAAATACTTGTATAAAATGTGTTTTGACTGAATCCAAATATTGGTATTGAGTAGGGCTGCTCAATTAATCGTATTTTAATCGCAATTACGATTATGGCTTGCAACGATTACGAAAACAACGTAATCGAAATAAAATGATTATTTTTTAATTATTATTATTACTTTTTTTTTTTTTTATAATTTTTTTTTTGTATTGGTTTTTCAGTTGAATTATACTTAAAGTTCAGGGTAATCAACTGTTAAAAACATACTGTTCACATTCAAAGTAAATGGATAATCGTTTTTAATAATCGTGATATCAATTATTGACCCAAATAATCGAGATTATGATTTTTGCCACAATCGAGCAGCCCTAGTATCGAGATTCAAAAACAACACAGAATATTCGAGTAGCTTATTGAGCTGAGACTCATGCCTGAAGCTGTAACGTCCCTGCCGCTCTGGATGATCATATTCTTTCACAACATAGTTAGTCCGACAGAAGCATTGAGTAAAGATTAGAGAGCGACATAAACCAACAGAATGCCAATTAGTGGGATAAGTTGGACCCTCTGCTGTGGAGGGCCGAGGTGAGGAATAAAAACTGTTCTTGGCAAACTCCCTCGGCCATAATCATTATGTGTGCTTGGCTCCTGATGAAAAGGGAGTTTTTGGGAAGCTTGCAGAACGAGTTTGAATATGATTAACACCCGAGGGCTTGCATGGTATGGACAGAATATGATTTGGCTGATACAGTTCTGTCTGCTTGCGGAGAGAAAGTCTGTGATCTCTTTTCCACAATGACACAAAGAAAACGTCTAATTTCTCTGGTGCTTGATGGTTTTCAAATGATAGGTCTTCTAGGGAAAGGAGGAATAAATTATTGAGGCGATAATTTGACAAGTCTTGAAGCATTCTGTTTGATTTTCAGTGTAGTGTAAACACCTGGATTTAAAGCCTCTTCACCGGCACATGCTGGGATTATCTCGCATTTGTCCCAACCCTAACCCTATTTCTGAGCTTTTTAAAAGAGCCTTGTTGCTTCAAAAATATAATTGTGCTGTGAAATGAGGTCAAAATAAGAATTTAGACCCTCTTCATTACTGGTTTCCGTCTAGATAAAGGGGTCAATTAAAGTACCGTCAGTTGAGATTGGTGCATGATAATTCTTCTTGGTGGTTGTTCATGGAAGCACGGTGATAATTGAATCAAGTCAGAGTCATCTCGCAGCGGAAATCACCACATTTGTCATCCTCATGTTCAAACGCTACCATAGAACCGCGGCTAACCTTGTCAGCCATTTAATTTCACCGGGCTCTCCTCCATCTTTGTCTTAGTAGCTCAGCGGGCTGCAGACGGAAAGAAAGTGCCTTTTGACTACGAGGTCACTTGATCTAATCAATGGATCGAGAGGGAAATTCTGCGTCCGGTGAAAGCAAATGATAATGTTTCACCGTCCCCTTAACAGCCACTGTTGAGGGGCTCTAGAGCAAGGCACTTAACCCCCACTTAGTCCATTAAAGCTGCTCAGTGCCCATCTTGAAAATTGGAGTGACACAGGGTGGATTTTAGGAGTAGCAGCATTCCCATTAGAAAAAATTGGTGCCGGTCAATGTGTCCGCAAAGATTAAGCACATTTTAAATACACTTAACATTTTGCTCAGGGGGAATTATTTTACACCAGTATGACCAGTGAGATAAACATTTGTCAGAAAGATTTTAATGTCCCAGACAAAGAGGAAATACCGGTTACATATTTTTTTTTTAGCTTAAAAACACGTAATAGAAGGCTAATGACATTATCTAAACATTTACATTTTAATAATTACATTTTTTATGTAGGATATTGCAAGTAAAACCAGTCCCGTAAAAGACTATGACCAATGAGAGAGGCTTGTACTGATAAGTGTATGCAGCCTAATTATTTTCACCAGACAATATGACCAAAGAGATACAAATGTGTCCGATTTCTCCAATCACAGTCCGGCAAATACCGTCTACTAAAAACACTCAGAAGTAAACGTGTGAATGACATTATCAAATCATGTTGATTTAAATAATAAACCTTTTTAAATAGGATATTTCAAGCAAAACAAGTCCCTTTTTTAAAAGTCATAATATATGTTTATCGTAAAGGAAGTAAGACAAAAAAATTGACAACCAATGAGAGGGGCTTGTGCTGACTCCTCTATTCAGCCAATTTATAATACATTTAAATCGTTCTCCGGGGGAATTTCCTTCACCGGACAAAATGACCAAAGAGATTTAAATTTGTCGGGCCAATTTCTCCAATCATGGTCTGGCAAATACCGTCTATTGGAAACACTGAGGAGAGAATGTGTGTAATAAAAGCGGTTGCTTGAAATCATAATGGATTCTTTTGAAGACTCAAAAACGTATTTCCGCTACAACAGTCACAGGATTGAAGGACTGACTGAGCCTCGTCCATATCTGTATATCTGCACCGAGGCGGCTCCTTCATCAATTCTGCTGTAGGGTCATTTATGGGTTGTCATGGTTACCTCTGCAGGAGGAAGGGTAAGGAGCACCTGCCCCGCCCCCCTTCATTAAAATCCATGTTATTGATTGGCTGGACTGCCATCTACAAACCCCCGCCAACCCCCCACCCTGTATTTTTCTCTCTTCTGCTGGTTTACTAAAGAGCAAGCAGAACACAGCCGCCTCACAATTGCGTAGGCTTGCTGTCACTCACTGAGAGCGGCCAATCAAGGAAAACAAACCACAGCCGGGGGCCCCCCACTCGTAAATGTGCTCCGTGAAAGACAGCTAGCTGCTGCTTGGATCCCTTTATGGATCGTGGACAGCCAGTGGAGAAACACTATCTTGATTTCTGAGTAGAAAGAGGGACGAAAAAACTCACTTTCACTTTGTCTTTGACAACGATTTATACTGATATTTGAAAGGAGCAAAAGGCGGTGTTGGTGGATGTCTCAGGGGAATGGAGGGTAAGTAATGTGCTCTTGCTTTTTTTTGGTGTGCTGATGGCCCGCTGTGTGTAGTCTGGAGCTGTACGGAGGATGTGCTTCTAGTGCTATGGCCTTTGTATTGTGTTCAGCAGGTGGCCCTGTACATTTTGTATGGATATTCATGGTGTGTGTGTGTGTGTGTGTGTGTGTGTGTGTGTGTGTGTGTGTGTGTGTGTGTGTGTGTGTGTGTGTGTGTGTGTGTGTGTGTGTGTGTGTGTGTGTGTGTGTGTGTGTGTGGTGTGTGTGTGTGTGTGTGTGTGTGTGTGTGTGTGTGTGTGTGTGTGTGTGTGTGTGTGTGTGTGTGTGTGTGTGTGTGTGTGTGTGTGTGTGTGTGTGTGTGTGTGTGTGTGTGTGTGTGTGTGTGTGTGTGTGTGTGTGTGTGTGTGTGTGTGTGTGTGTGTGTGTGTGTGTGTGTGTGTGTGTGTGTGTGTGTGTGTGTGTGTGTGTGTGTGGTCCCATCTTTGTTTACTTTGTGGTTATGGAAAGTAATACAAAATGAAAGGTTGTTTGATAGATTATGTCAGCCTTTGTTGCATCCCGCACGACTTCTTAGTTGTTTTTTTAAAGACCAGGGGCCTCATTTATAAAGCCTTGCGTAGGATTTACGTGGGAAGGTTGCTTACGTAGGACAAAGCAAATAAATACGCACAGACATTTTCCGATTCTTAAAAGACTGCCCATATTTACCTATAAATAGCCATTCATTCATTCTGACTGACTGCATGAAGGAGATCGCAGGAAATGACGACAGAACAGCTACAAAAGACATCTCACACCGTGTCAGATTCTGGTTATTTTGGGGAGGTGGAGATAAATCCTATTGTTTGGTGGATGCCGTTTGAACCAGAGTCGCAGCATGGAGGTCGGATCGTCACCAAAATAAATAAATAAAGTGGTCCGAAAAAGGTTAATGACAAAAACAATACACACAGCCTTCCTCAGGCAGTGTGTTTGTACCGGGGACAGGAGACCCCCCCTTGATGAGAGACTGAAAGAAGTGAACGGGGAATCCCTCCGGAGTGGAGTCATGACGACTGGATCTGAATTATTGTTTTGTATTTGTATTATGGATATACTATATATCCATAATCCACCAGTTAAAGGAAATACAACTAATGTGTTGTGTTCTATTCAGCTGTACAATTTACCATATGGTGTTCTTAGCTTCCATACCTCCTGTGTTTTACGAGCGACTTGTCAAGTCTTGTTAAACGGCATAAAACACGATTAAACGTGATGGTATATAAAACCATGCTCGTATCTACAACCTATAGAAATGCAACACGGCGTCAGTTTAGACGTAATTCTGTCCTCCTGCTTACCGCATCATTTATGAGAAAACATTTCTTAACAAGAGAACATATTCGAGGTGCTTTTAAATAACATATCCGTATTTATTTATTTCTCCACGTTATGTGTTTGTGAGCACTGAGGAGTCTCAAACAGACGTTCGTTTAATCATTTTAAGATTGGCTTTAATCAATGTTTGAAAATGAATTCTTCATATATGATAAATGAGAGGTAACATTTTATTGATGGTATTATTTCCACATATTTCTCTCCATTCTTCCTTCTGCCAACGGTGTCGCAGTTTCTCGTCTCTCCCGTGTTTGTGCGTAGTGCGTACGCATGGGGTAGAGTTTGCGTGGAGGACCGCACGTTTTCACGTCAAGTTTGTTTTTTATAAATCGCAAACATTGCGTAGAAACTGGCGTACGCCATCTTGTGAGCGTACACACCGTTTATAAATGAGGCCCCAGGGGACATCCTTATCCTTCAGCCAGCGAGTAAGCAAAGTGAATGTATAAATAAATCTCTCTGGTGCTTTATTGACTAAAATGAAAAAAATGATGTCTATGCTTTTGAGCGCTCCGCAATTTGTTGTCCGTATTTAATTAAGATCACAGACATGGACTAAACTAAGCATTATAAATATAATAGTTACAGACAGAAGAGAACACATCAGGCACAAAATTAAACCAAACAAATCAGTAACATTTTAAAAAAAAGGACCTGACCCTTTTAGCGATAGGAACTTATTTTCTCCTGGCAGACCGTTTTGAATAACTCTCTCTGCTAGTGTTTGTCTGCCAAGTCTTTAATAAGATAATGCTCTCTTGGATTTTGCATGTGCGGTTCATTTGCATGAGTCCAACTTTCTGTCATTCACTTCCAAGTGTGCGTCTTTTACAGGCAGCCTTTTTTCAAGTAGTAAACACGATCGACTTGACTCGTTGATAATTCTCACTTTGTATTGTGGTAGAGATCACGTGATCGGGGATCGGAGCCGATCACGTGATTTTCAAAAGATCGGAATCGAGAGAAAAAAATCGGGGATCGGGAATAAAAAAAAAAAAATAATTGTATAAAATATTTTTATTATTTTATTTAATGTTACAAAACAAAAAGGACCATGTTCACGTCCTAAAGTCATCCTGAGGACTTAGTTGTGGTTTAAAATTACACAACATCATGTATGTGTTGCTTCTCTTGGGCTTGTTTTCAGACCCGGTTATTTCTCTCAAAGCTGGCAACAGAGTGGGCGCAGTGTCTAATAGTAGCAGTAAGCTAACGAGAGGCTACGTTCAGCTGGTGACTCGGGAGTCGGGACGGAGAAAATGTCAGGAGTTTGGAAGTATTATAAAATTGAAAGCGAAGGCAGTGTAACAGCCAGATGCAATGTTTGCAAGGCGGAGGTTCCGCGTGGTGGAAAGAACAGAGCTACGTTCAACACGACCAATCTGATACGCCACCTGAGAAACAAACACCAACAACACGACGAGGACACAGCGGCCACTCAGGGAACGGCACTGAAACAACCTTTCAGAGACTTTTAAAAGGAAAGAGAAACTGGCCCAGAACAGTGAAAAGGCCAAAAAAATAACAGCCAAGAGAGCTGAATTCATCGCGTTGGATGACCAGCCGTTATCTGTTATCTTTTTTTTCTCTTAATGCATTGCATAAAGATCGGATCGGAAAAATCTGTATCGGCAGATTGTCAAAATCAAATGATCGGAATCGGATCGGGAGCAAAAAAAGGTGATCGGGACATCCCTATATTGTGGCTTATGTTGGATATTTATATGTCATGGTGTTTAGGATGATCTTATAGTTGATTGATTTCCAGAGATTGAATCCCAGTTCTGCTTCACACTCGTTGAAAGTACTTCTGCTGACAGCCAAAATAGATAGCCAGAATTTTAAACGAGTGATTTTCCTGGGACAAATACAGTCTCTCTCTCTGTATGTATTTCCTTGTTGTGTTCCAGGTGAGTCTGAATTGAGCAGTGCAGGAATATCAGCCAAAATGTGTAATGCTGTGATAGTGAGTCAAAGAGCTTTAAAATAACTCTATCCAAGTATATGGGCAGCACTGGACACTTATCAATCTGTGAATGTGATGGAGCTGGTCAACCTTATTGTTAATAACACAGAACATTTACATATGCAGAAACATGTATATACAGTGACACACAGAAACGTACCATCCAGGGCTCCAGATTGCGTCCAAAATGTCCCAAACAGGTCATTTTTCGTAAGTTATAATGAAATGTGGTCGCATTTATGAGTGCATGATGATTTATGATCCACCGCAGTCACTGTTTATACCCTCACGTCCTGCAAATTCTACTTGACAAGCAAGAAAGGGTTTTGAGGGTCAGATGTGTGCACACTGACCCAAAGTTCTCCCTCGCTTTTACACTCTGAGATTCTGTTCAGAGCGCTTGTATATCACATTCAAACTCTGTTTCTTGCTTTAACATAAATAAACATCAAACATACAGGTGCAAATCGTGCTTTTCACATGTACATAAAGGCATAGAACTTCATGAACAATCCTTTTAGCTAGTACAACAATGAAGTCGTCTATATCTTATTATTTTAGAAAGCAAAATTAGAGAGAGGAGGACACTGGTGGTGATGAAGAGACAGGAAAGGTTTTGTCTCAGATGCCACTGATGCTGAGGGTTGGTTGGCACCAGTGCTCCCAATAAGACTGAAGGTTAGTCCCCTGCTTTTGCTGCTGGGACAAATGATGGCTACACTGCACCTTGCTCAAAGGTCAGAGCAGGTAGTTAGACCCAGACAGGCTCTGCTCGCAGCCCCATCAGTCAGGGATACGAGGCGCTCCCTAATCGGCCCTGCCAGCAAACATTTCAGGGATGAGCAGCTGAGCCACTGTTACTCTCAACAGATCCCAACTTTGTCTTTTGTGGCTTCACACTGTGGATCAGGAGTTAGAGCGGCCACCAATGGGGAGGTCAGCGGTACGATCTGCACTTACTGTACTCATAGGATATATTTTAACATAGATGGATGAATGGATAGATGGATAGATGGATGGATGGATGGATGGATAGATAGATAGATAGATGGATAGATAGATAGATAGATGGATAGTTAGATGGATGGATGGATGGATGGATGGATAGATGGATCGATGGATGGATGGATGGATGGATGGATGGATAGATGGATAGATAGATGGATAGATGGATGGATGGATCGATGGCTCGTTCGCTGGCTGGCTGGCTGGATCGCTGGCTGGATGGCTGGATCGCTGGCTGGCTGGCTCGCTCGCTCGCTCGCTGGCTGGCTGCTGGCTCGCTGGATGCTGGCTGCGCTGGCTGGCTGGCTGGCTGGCTGGCTCTCTGCTCGCTCGCTGGCTGGCTGGCTCCCGCTGCTGCTCGCTGGCTGCTGGCTGGCTGCTGGCTGGCTGGCTCGCTGGCTGGCTGGCTCGCTCGCTCGCTGGCTGGCTGGCTGGCTCGCTCTCGCTCGCTGGCTCGCTGGCTGGCTGGCTGGCTGGCTGGCGCTCTCTCGCTGGCTGGCTGGCTGCCTGCTCGCTCGCTGCCTGGCTGGCTTGCTGGCTGCTCGCTGGCTGGCTGGCTGGCTCGCTGGCTGGCTGGCTCGCTCGCTCGCTCGCTGGCTGGCTGGCTCGCTCCTGCTCGCTCGCTCGCTGCTCGCTGGCTCGCTGGCTCGCTGGCTGGCTCGCTGCTCTCTGGCTCGCTGGCTCGTTGCCTGGCTGCTGGCTGGCTGGCTCGCTGGCTGGCTCGCTGGCTGGCTGGCTGGCTCGCCTCTGGCTCGCTGGCTGGCTGGCTGGCTCGCTCGCTCGCTCGCTGGCTCGCTGGCTCGTTCGCTGAATGGCTGGCTGGCATGCATAGATAGCTCGCTAGGCTAGATAGATAGATAGATAAGGTCCTGCAGTTAGGATGCTCAAGAAATGATTGGGCAAGATACTTTACCTCAAAATAGCTTGCAATAACCAAGAGTGTGGGAATGTTAGTACCTCTTAGCACCTTGTAAGGCAGCCTCTGTGTGTATGAATGCTGACTTTTATTTGTCAAAGTGCTTTAAGGCAGGGGTTCCCAACCTTTATTGTGCCAAGGACCGGCAGATACATTAAAAAAAAATCGCGGACCGGTTGTCAATTTTAACTGATTTTAATATTTACTCACCAGCAGGTAGCAACAGAGGCTAATTGTATGTAACAGCCTGAACAAATACTAGAACAATATGCATCCAAAACATATTAACAACGTTTAAAAAAGAACCGGTGTCGTTTTTTTGGTTTTTCGGAAAAGTGTGTGTCACTGGCATTTGTTTTCAGAAGATATTATGATAGTGACGTTCGTTCCGGTGCACGTTCGACAGCATTTAGCTCTACATCGAGATTAAGATTAAGATTATTTTGGGAACTCCCGCATATAGGCTACCTATGGAGTTAGCCAGATGTGTGTAAATTACTGTTCATGGTCATTTGAAAACAAATGCCGGTGTCGGACAGACACAAACACTGAGCTGAGCTGAGCAGAGCACACACACACACACACACACACACCATGCGCCTTGGTGACTGGACATCTCCTTCATTAAACTAATAAAAGGGGGAGTAATCGGGCAGTTCGATGTGTGTGTGGAGATGTGTGTGTGGAGATGTGTGTGTGGAGATGTGTGTAGAGGTGTGTGTGGTTAACACGTAGCAGCCTGCAGTCACTCGCTGTTCTGATGAAGGTAAACACAGCGAAGGCGCTGCGTAAAAAGGCACAGCTCTCGGCGCGCTGGTGCTGCACTTCTCAGAGGCGGAGTTACACATCCCGCTGCCTCCTGATGCTGCCTGCAGCCATTTCATGAAGTGAAGGAGGGTTTCCTTCAAACAGCTGCGGGCAGCAGATACCGTGAGAGTCCCGGACATGAATTCATAGATCAAGGCAGACTGGTTTACTCTCCTGTTTTGCCAAGCCGGTGCTTAAACAAAGGCAAGGCAAGTTTATTTATATAGCACTTTCAACACAAGGCAATTCAAAGTGCTTTACAAAAAAATGAAAGACATTAAGAAAATGGCATTTCAAATCTGTCATTAAAAAGAAAAGCTAATAAAATAAACATATAGCTCTACACCCCTGGCCGACATGTCCTTAAAATGAAGTCCGAGTTTGAAATATATCTCAAATAATGTATGCACTGCCATTTCCCCACATAAACATTACAGTCTGCAATTAAGCGGTTGTCTCCTGTGCGCTCCTCTTCCTACTTGGCGCACCGGTAACTTTCTCGTGCGCACGAGAGGCTGAGACCAGGCTGAGCCGCCGAATCCCTCGGAACATCATAAAAGCCATTTTCAACGGTTTTCTGGTGAAAGATTAACTAGGCTACTGGATGAAATAATATGACTGGTATAGGTGCGGACATTAAACACTTTTTGAAAAAAATATTATGATAAAAATATTTTTATATATTTATAATTCTGCAAATATTACGATAAACTCACAGCTATTTCGCGGCCCGGCAGTAACACCTCCGCGGACCGGTACCGGTCCGCGGACCGAGGGTTGGGAACCCCTGCTTTAAGGTGTCACAAAAAGGAGAAAAGCCCCACTTAAACGCAGTCCATTTACCATTCTTTATTTCCCATTCAAATCCAACACTAAATTGTCCATCTGCACACGACACTACGCTGAGAAGCCATTCATACACACTTAACAATCTTAAAACATGAAAACAGAAGCTGTTAGATGCTCAAATCTCACAGAGAATAAATACATAGTTAAAAGCATGACTCAGTTTTACAAGCCAACGGCGTCCTTCAGTGACATGTAAGTAAGGACATGCTGAAGGACAACCATTGGACCTCCATAATGAACGGTATAACTGAGCACTGCGTCACTGTTTTATAAGCAGGAATACAAAATGTATTTAGCTTAAACAGATGCAGTCAAGCTGTTGATGACCCTGATGCTCCTAAACCATTTCTGTGTAGCTTTAAAGCATCTTCTTTCACTGTTTTGTATCTATGCCTGCACACTGGATTTGAAATGAAATGATGACTATTGAAAGTCTTGATGGTGTACGTCCAAATTTGATTAGCACTGAAAGTTTAATTAGAAGAGTTAAATCAGTACTGTGTGTGTGTGTGTGTGTGTGTGTGTGTGTGTGTGTGTGTGTGTGTGTGTGTGTGTGTGTGTGTGTGTGTGTGTGTGTGTGTGTGTGTGTGTGTGTGTGTGTGTGTGTGTGTGTGTGTGTGTGTGTGTGTGTGTGTGTGTGTGTGTGTGTGTGTGTGTGTGTGTGTGTGTGTGTGTGTGTGTGTGTGTGTGTGTGTGTGTGTGTGTGTGTGTGTGTGTGTGTTGTGTGTGTGTGTGTGTGTGTGTGTGTGTGTGTGTGTGTGTGTGTGTGTGTGTGTGTGTGTGTGTGTGTGTGTTGTGTGTGTGTGTGTGTGTGTGTGTGTGTGTGTGTGTGTGTGTGTGTGTGTGTGTGTGTGTGTGTGTGTGTGTGTGGACCGGCAGTCCTCTCCTCTGTAAAGGTCACGTCTCCTGTTGTCTCCGCTGACATTTAGTCCTCAGTCTGTCCGGTAGAATTTGTCCCTTCAATTCATCACGTTCTCCTCCCAGCATGCTCTCTGGCTGCTTCCTGACCAATAGAAACTCACAGGAGAAGCAACAGCCAAAGGGGTAAATAAGTGTGTGCGGTGAGCATTTGTGAATGATAGATACTGGACTTATGTAAGGCTAGTGCTGAAGCGTTGGTTGATTAATCACCAAGTCCAATCATGGGTCAGTTGGCATTATTGGTTTCAAATCTGATGATAAATGTTTCATTGAAGATCCCATCTTGCTTCATATTGTTGTAAATGTATTGTTGTGTGGATTGATTTATGAGCAGTGTGAAAGAGAAACGTTACTATAAACGCGTGAAGGGTATTTTAAAATAAATTAATAGATTTAAAGATGAATAGATCATGTAGGTAATCGTTTTAGCCTTACTTCAGACATGTCAGTGATGATCCCACCCAATGAAAATACAACTCGGTCAGCAGGACGGGGCTTAAGCTTCCAGTTTATTACCTCAGAACCGGTGTTTCCGCCAGACCAGGGCTGAGAGGGCGTCCATCCCGAGAGCGGTGTGTGTGACGTCGTGTCACGTGACTTGAATTTTGAATTGAGCCGTCCCTTTATAGATACTATCTCTTTACGTATTAGTGATGGGAATTCCGGCTATTTTTAGTGAGCTGGATCATTTGGCTCGGCTCACTTATGGCGCTTTCCACTACAGCGCGGAGCTCGCTTTAAGCGTTTTTGGTTGCGTTTCCACTTGACGTGGTTCCGGCTAGCGGGTACTATTTCACAGTTTTTCTGGCCTCATAAAATCGAGGTTCCAACAACCAGGCTGAGTCGGGCTGAGTTTGCTAAACTAGAGAGAGAATCGCTGGCAAGGGGGCTACAACTACAACAAGATGAACATATTTGACCGTGATTTAATTGTAATACACGTTTCTAAATGATGCCGAAGTAACAACATACTGATACCGGTTAGTAAAAACCATGAATGAATGCTTTGACAAGTCTGCAGACAGACGGCAGAGAAAAACCTTTTAAAATGCGTGTTTTCTGAATGGAGATTGTCTAAGCTAACGCTGTGTATGCTCCGACCGTCCAGACTCACAACAACGGCCTACAGACATGAATAAAGCAGCGACTGTATTCGCCATGACACAGGCAGTCTGTGGTTTGTACTTGTTTAACTTTTGTCTAGTTTCTGAGCAGATATGAGGAGCTGTGACGACAACGGCTGATGTTGTTTTTCTATGGTTCTCATTGACGTCACGGCTCCGCCTACACTGCGTTACTATATTAGCTTCTAAACCCACCCCCCCCACACCTTTCTGATGTCACGTATGGACCGATATTGATATCTGGCCATTTCTGTAACTTCCTGTGTTTGACAATCCAACACTGACACCCATTCACATGCCTTTTGAGAATGTTCACTGGGTTTAACTATCATTTAGCTATTCATAGGAAAACATGTGTGCTGTTATCACCAATTATTTGACATCTCCTCCCTATTGTTGACGGTTGGGCCTTTTGGAACAACTCTTATGCTATTTCTGATTAGGCTTTAACCAAGATTTACTCAATGACACCAGGAAACATGGACACGCAGTTTGTCACGTTTCGAAAGAGTGGGCCGTTAAATCAAGTCTACTTGAGATTGGCTAGATGCTATCATCTAGCTTCATTTTTTGCTAAATGTTCAGAGAACCAACTCCCCATCCTCCCATGTAGTTTACAGTGCTTATTCCTGGTGATATTGAGTCTTTTTTTCTCTTCAGTGGCTTAATTGATGCTTTATTCGCTGCAGAACACAAAGAGGGAACATGTTTTAGTGACCTTGTTATTTATATCCATGGAACAAGTACAGCAGAATCACTTAGTCGATGTCGTTTAAAGTGCAAGACAGGGTTAAGGCAGAACAAACCCTCACAAACTCACTTGTTATTCCTAGGGTCCGTTTACCCTTTCTAGATGAATGCGTGCTGTAAAAACATTCTGCTTCACGGTAATCCCTCTGATCCATAAAGCCATCAGACTTCTCACTCTGATCTGAAGCTAATTGTGTGACATTGACGCTTGATTACATTTCAGTTTAATTTAGTTTGAGACTTAGTTGTGCTCCAGATGGGACACCCGTGTTATAACTTTACCAGAGGATAATGTGATTCAATTACACAAAGGGACTGATTGATTTGTTGCTGTGGAGCTCGATTCCCGGAGATCAAGTTAACATTGGATCTATTTTCTGATTAAGAAACGTTGCTAACAGACAGATCAAACAGGGCTGTGACTCATTGTTTTACCAGTTGTTTTGTTGTCGAACTTGATCAGTGAAATGTTTCAAATGGTGAAAATCAAATCAAATGTTCGCAATGAATATCTGAAGTGCTTTGACAAAAAATCCATAATAAAAATGTCATCAGTGGAAGCCGTGGCGCTGTAAAAAGCACGACCAATCATGTGAGCCGGCTAAAGTAACTGGATGGCCTACCTGCCTGTCAGCCTTCCATCTGGGCACACACTCATCTCATGCCCTCATTGGTCATGTTCTGTAAGGAAGCACTCGAGCTGGTTTCTCCAAAAATGACCTACCCCACCTTTAATGTCAATCTTACTCAGTTTGTGTTTACTGACAAAATAGCTGGTTTTGCTTTTAGTCTGAAACCACAAAGAATTCCGTTTGAAGTTAAATAGTGGTGCAAGAATAAGTCCTAAACCCAGAAATGAGTTAGCATCTTAGCGCTAGCTGGTTTCTTTGTCTAAAAGTCAATGTTTTTCTGGATGGGTTTGGTAAGGCCTGGAATAAGGTCTGTGGTTAACACGAGCAGAAGAGATTTGAATGTTTTGTTGTGCAACATAAAATCCGTCAGTATATACATCACTAGTGAGAAGGGATGCCAGCGATTATTCGATTATTCGAATATTCGTTACAGTCTCCATAATCGAAAATTATTTTTATAATTCGATTTTATATATTTTTTAATTATTATTTATGTTCTTTTTTTTTTTCTGGCTTAGTTTCAACCAAAATATAGACTAATGCTAATAATAGTAATAGTATTAATAATTGTAAATGGCCATTGGTCACACCACCAGTTTGTTTTACTGTAAACCTGGAGGAAGCCGGCTGCGCAGAGCAGACTGCTGCACTCTACCGCCAATCTAATTTTTTTTCGCAATATACCAAAATCTAACGGAAAAAATCCCACTTTTTGTCGAGTGAGCCTTGCAATGCTAACTTCCTGGTCTGCCTATAAACACACACCATCACTCTTTAATTAATGTAATGTTTTACCACTAAAAGGAAATAACTATTTAATGCAGATTAGCTTTGATTGTGAAGAATCTGTAACTATCGGATACGGCCATGCACCCTGCTTTATTGTTCAGTGTGTATAGAGTCTCTATAGACCATATGTCAATTTTAACTACATTTCCCAGAGTGATGAAGATGAGAGAGGCCTTTTTTCTGCCAGTCAGCAGGATCCTCAGCTCAGGCTGACAGCAGCTGTAAGTCGTGTCTGACCACAGGCTGATCTGAAAGAGCCTTTTCTGCTCCACGAGAGCCTCCACTTCACTGCAATGAATAGCTGTCCAGCTGCACATAGTTTATGTGGGTGTGTGAGAGTGTGTGTGTGAGAGAGAGAGAGAGAGAGAGAGTGTGTTAATTTGAGAGCATGAGGCTTGGATTCATCCGAGTGGGGTCTTTGTCCAAAACCTATCCTCATTTGGGTGTCCTTGGGAATTAAGATGACAATTAACACTTCCACCAAAATATGACGTCTAATTTCTGCCATTGAAAAAGATACAACATTTAAAAAGTGGGAAGTATTCTGATGGATGGATTTGATCATATTTGATGGTTAACATGTATTAGTATTGGTAGCCACATATCATGTTTTGTTAAGTAGCAAAAAAAGTTGGATTCTGATATAAATAAATGATGAAATTGCTGAATTATTTGATTTTTTTTGGCATATATTATTAATTAAGTGCAGAAAATGCCCTTGGCTGTTATATTAAAGGGTTTAAAATAGATTTTTCATTTTATAGCAGCTTCAATCTCAGAGAAAACTAATATATGTTCTTGTAAATATTAACCTGAGATACCACCAGCATCCCCTGGCTACCTTAGATATATTGTTCTACCTATAATGGCCCCAATAAATGTTGTTCAAAGACAATTGTCTATCACAGGGGGTCCGCGGGTCTTAAAAAGAATTAAAAGTTGATCAATCAATTTAGCGAAAATGAAGGCTATTAAAAAGTATCAAACGGCATTTTCCAAGGATATGACATTTTGTAGCTTGTTTTCAATAAGTATATGAATGGTCCAAAGAGGTTGTATTCTACAGTCTGCCTGAATGTAATCATTGCGTAGGTGTGTAGTGTGATTCTGTGTAGTTTATTGATGGCATCCCGTTGGGTTTGACGTCATCTGAACAGGACATCGCACGCTCACTGCTTGATAGCGAGCGAAGGTCCGTTTACGCCGGTTGCTAAACAACATCGTTATGGGGAAATGCAAGTCTGCGTCCAAATGGTTGGAAGATAAGGAGGAAGGACAATCAATACTGTATATAGTCAATGTGAGGTAAAGTGTGTCGCCAAGGTAACCGGTTAAACCTCCAAGTGGCCATGAGGTCTTAAAATGTATGGGAAGGGTCTTAAAAAAGGTCTTACATTTGACTTCAGGATTCCTGCATATACCCTGTATCAGTTTATCTTACTACAGTTCAAAGAGGCGTTGAACTTACAGCCAAATGATGGAGGGGAAGGTCACCTGTAGCCATTGGCAGAAATGATGGTGCATTTTGGCAGGCCACCAAAAGTCAGTCCCACTTTATTATTGATGCACTTCCTTTTTCTTTTTGGCTGCCAATTTGTGTCTGTTATGATAACTCTACTACAGAATGGGCTACACACTGAATGCACAAGCAACCATACAAACATATAGACTGATTTGATCCTATTATGTCATATTTAGAAGGTAAACACGAGTGACTTTTGTCCAGATGGACTGTACACCCTGAACTTTACTCTGAGCTGCTAATCTCTCCAAACAGATCATTACTTAGATCCTCCTTAGTCTCCTAATCCTCCGTTTTCCCCCTTCAAGCTCCGATTTCTGAGGCTAATCGGTCACGTCGTTACCTGAATCCACTTTAACATGACCCGTATAATGCATAAACACATAATCAAACTCTTAATCTATCTGCGACAGAATTTCAGTCTGAAAAACTCTTATTTGTGTTGTTATATTGTAATGAAAAACGTTTCTCGGATAATCAAACAAGGTCAAAGCTGCACATTTCATCCGTCACTTTTGTAATCAGTTTTTTTTCTCAGAGAGATGTTTGTGAAATGGAAAACACAAATTGAAAACAGATGGCAGAGGAAGACTCTGACACTGTTGTATTGCTTCATTCTGCAAACATATCACAATACAGCTCATGTGTCAACTTTGTAACACATTAGTTTCCACACGAAAGAAAGGAAATTATATCTTTAATACTTCTCTGCATATTTAAAGTACATTATGACTTCCATTCCATTTTATAATCACTAACTAATGAGACTTGCGTTTACTGAGTTACATTTTGTTGAGCAGGATATTCTGCACATATTAACACCTCTTTAATAATATTTGAAGTGTAATTGCAATCTCCGGAAGTAAAACGCTAACGTTGGGCTATAAAGGAACTACATCACGGTCACATGACTTCACGTCACCACCGCTAAGCTAAAGGCGGCTAATGTTGGGCTATAAAGGAACTACAGCACGGTCACATGACTTCACGTTACCACCGCTAAGCTAAAGGAGGCTAATGTTGGGCTATAAAGAACTACAGCACGGTCACATGACTTCACGTCACCACCGCTAAGCTAAAGGTGGCTAATGTTGGGCTATAAAGGAACTACAGCACGGTCACATGGCTTCATGTCACCACCGCTAAGCTAAAGGTGGCTAATGTTGGGCTATAAAGGAACTACAGCACGGTCACATGACTTCACGTCACCACCGCTAAGCTAAAGGTGGCTAATGTTGGGCTATAAAGGAACTACAGCACGGTCACATGACTTCACGTCACCACCGCTAAGCTAAAGGTGGCTAATGTTGGGCTATAAAGGAACTACAGCACGGTCACATGGCTTCATGTCACCACCGCTAAGCTAAAGGTGGCTAATGTTGGGCTATAAGGAACTACAGCACGGTCACATGACTTCACGTCACCACCGCTAAGCTAAGGTGGCTAATGTTGGGCTATAAAGGAACTACAGCACGGTCACATGACTTCACTTCACCACCGCTAAGCGAAAGGAGGCTAATGCTGGACTATAAAGGAACTACAGCACGGTCACATGACTTCACGCCACCACCGCTAAGCTAAAGGTGGCTAATGTTGGGCTATAAAGGAACTACAGCACGGTCACATGGCTTCATGTCACCACCGCTAAGCTAAAGGTGGCTAATGTTGGGCTATAAAGGAACTACAGCACGGTCACATGACTTCACTTCACCACCGCTAAGCTAAAGGAGGCTAATGCTCGGCGTGATGACGATTAGTCTTATTAAGACAATTGTTAGCACCCGCCATTTTTAGACCATATAAAAGCTTCAGACCTTCACAAGTGGTGTATTTACTGAAGTATTTTATGTAGAAGAAAACCTATATTAACCTTCAACCTTATTTCAAGCATCTAACCAAAACCCATTCCCAAAACCATTTACTTTGAGTTGGCGTGATTGCTAAAATGCTATCTAATTTCAGGGTTTAGTACTCATTCCTGCACCAATATATTTGAACTCTAATAGCCATTTAAACACCATCTAGATGACGTTTTTCTTTCTAAAAGTTGCATTTGCCAAGTAAGAGTTGTTAATTGCTTGTGAAGAGTTAATGGTGTATTATATCTGGTAGTTAAGCTCCATTTCCCTCCTGGTTTTTGTCCCCACGGTGTATCTTCAGTGCGTAGTTGGGCTTACCCTGCTCCCCTGGTGTTGTGCTTTTTCACTTCTGAGCAGCAGGGCACTCTGGGAAATGCCAAAGCCTGCATGTGGATGCGTTGTTTCAGCAGGAAACGTTTCATGTCGTGAAAACACAAATGTCACTGAGTCTTTTTGATGTTTTTCTCGCAGTCTAACGCTTGTCTGATGTTTCTCCTGTAACCTAGTTTTATAATGAAATGCAGCATTTGATTCTACAAATATATTTTCTGAAACACCCTCTTTTGTTGTAGCTGAGAGATATTGTAATGTCTGAAAGTGATTTCTAACCCATCTGTCTCTCTTTGTGTCTCCTTCACAGTAAGCATGTTTCTCAACACCCTGACACCCAAGTTCTACGTGGCTCTGACGGGCACTTCCTCCCTCATATCAGGACTCATATTGGTAAGAAATATTCATTTACTGTCTCTATATAATAAGACTAGGGCTGTCAAGTTAACGCAAAAAAAAATTAACGCCACTAATTATTTTAACGCGATTAACGCATGTGTATTTTTTGTCCTCGGCCACCCCGTAGTTTCAGAGCGCATCGAGTTTAAAATACCATCTAGAAGCTGATGCTGACAGCCCCGCTCCTGCCGCCCGCTTGTGGCAGACCACACTTCCACGCTCACCGGCAGGCACCGACTGGCTGTTGGGAGGACCGGGAGGGTGTGTGTATGTGTGGCACGAGCGAGAGAGAGAGAGAGAGAGAGAGAACGTGCACACCTTACGTACTTGTTGTTGTTAGCATCTGGTGCTAGCTAGCTGCGCTAACGGATATAAGGAGCTGTTTCAATGAAAACAGAGGAGCGACATTTCGCTGAGAACTGCGCCGAGCACTTGACTTTATGCAGGAAGCCAGACAGTGGGACATTGTACGAACAGTCAGCACACTCAGCACGGATAGTGCGCAACATGATTGCAGCGTCCAGGCAGCTCCGGTTCGAGCATATGCCTTGAGTTGCACATAGCTCCAACGATCCATCACTCACACACTCTCTCTCTCACACACACACACACACACACACACACACACACACACACACACACACACACACACACACACACACACACACTCACACTCACACTCACACTCACACTCACACTCACTCACACACACACACTGTATTGTATGAGAGAGGTTCCAGGTTGAATTGAGGCGGATATTTTTAATGTTCAGAGGTTGTTATGTTTAATATTCATGAGAATATTTGTCATTGATAAAATGATAATAAACAAACATTTGCATAAAGCATATTTGTCCACTCATATATGAGTATTAAAAACTTAAAATATCCCTCTAAGGTACATTTAGAACAGATAAAAAATGTGCGATTAACTATTTTAATCGACTGACAGCCCTAAATAATACTGAACACAGTTTTGAAATGTGCAATGATGCTTCTGAAATTCTTGGTAGCAGTGCTGTTTTTCAAATTACAAATTGATGTTTTCTCACCAAGAATAGATATTACTTGTTGAAAACAATTGTTCTTTGATGCAAATAACATTACTTAAATGCAGTGAGTGTGAAGACTGCACAAGATTCAAGGCTCTATTGTTCACATGACAATAAAGCCTTGAATCTTGAATTGAATTATTAACAATTAATTGAATTAATATCCGAATCACAGTAAGCACAATATTTAATAACGCTCCAAAGCATTGTACGTGATAGGCTAAGGGGGCGGGACATATCTAAGTGGTTGACCAATCGCAACAGAGCCGGCCAGCTAACCAATCAGAGCAGCTCTGGTTTCAGACAGAGGGTGAAAAGAGGTGCTGCAGCACAGGCAGTATGAGAAAAATTAAGAGCTTTTTGAACATTGAAAGCATGGAGACATGTCACAGTAGAGGGAACAAAATATTCAAATATGAACTTGAAAATGATCGTAATAGGGCCCTTTGGTACTGCAGAGAATTTGCAGCATACAAATGGCAATATAATCACACTATAATAATTTTATTTTTCAATGACAATGTGAATAATATTATCTTTGCCCTCGCAAATCATATCGCAATTGCAATATTAGTCGAAATCCTCACAATTAATCATTATTTCAGCCTCAGTGAGTGAGACTCCTCACCTTCAGCGCTGAACCTCCTGATGTGAGACCCACTGCACGTCGTTCTGGAGCGTCAGCTAAATGTAAAATTCACACTTCAAAGGTTGATGACTGTGCACTCTTACTTGACATTCTCATTCATAATGTTACAAAGACCACATTCATTCTCAGAGTTGGCTCCCCGGCTGACTTTATGAGCCCGGGATGTCATTTGTTAGGACTATAATCACAGGATCAGAGGCCACCAGGAGCTGAAGAGAGAGGAAATCTATACTCATTTGGTCCTTCATAAGATGAGCTGCCAAAAAAAACCTCTTTATCCTCCTGACGAATCACACCGTGCAACACACCAAACTACTGAGGACATGTCAGGGTGTTTTTGTGTGAGATGTGGAGGGAGACAACAGTGTGAGGCCAAGGATAATATTTGCCCAACTATCATACTTGGTTTAAACACCCCCAGAGGACATTCTTATGTTTATCATTACATCACATGTTACTTGTTAGACGCTTTTATCCAAAGCGACTTACATACTCAGTACTGTGGGCAATCCCCACAGGAGCAATTTGGGGTGAAGTGACTCAGGGACACAACGACATGCTGACTGCAGTGGGGTTTGAACCTGTGACCCCCTCACAACAATGATATGCACCTACTGACCAACAATAACCCACGCATAGGAGCTAAACGTTTGTTTATAGCAGGTGCTAATAAAAAACGATACAACTTTTTTGAATGCTGTTATTTCTATTTTGAGATGTTACATTTTAGAATTGTTTATTTCTACCCTTTACATTTCTCTTATGTGCAATGCCTTTTCTTTTATGCTGCTGCAACGCAAACATTTCCCAAATTGGGATCAATAAAGTACACCTTATATTATTATCTTAATACTTATTTGGATCCCTAAGTTTATCCCGTAATTCTGGCGTGGATGTTAACCATTAATTGCATGGCAGTGAAAAGGTAAAGAGAAACTGGGACATGCTACATGCTACACTGCCTGGAGACCCTTGGACCTCACATCCAATAGTTATTCTAGATTGTACAAAGCAAATGCGCTCACAAAGTTTATGACAACAAGCGTGAACAAACAACTACATCTAAATCATAGTCACCACATCAAATATCTGTGGATTGACTTACACTGTAGCTGTATGCTAAACGATGCTAATGCAGACTTTGGAAAGCATGCATATGAGACGTTTAGGGAACATCTGTAAATTGTAGCGTCTGCTGATAGTCTGTATATGTACAGGGGGTCCGCGGGGTCTTAAAAAGTATTGAAAGTTGATAAATCAATTTAGCGAAAATGAAGGCTATTAAAAAGTATTAAACGGCATTTTCCAAGGTATGACATGTTGTAGCTTGTTTCAATAAGTATCTAAATGGTCCAAAGAGGTTGTATTCTACAGTCTGCCTGAATGTAATCATGGCGTAGGTGTGTAGTGTGATTCTGTGTAGTTTATTGATGGCATCCCGTTGGGTTTGACGTCATCTGAACAGGACATCGCACGCTCACTGCTTGATAGCGCGAAGGTCCGTTTACGCCGGTTGCTAAGCAACATCGTTATGGGGAAATGCAAGTCTGCGTTCAAATGGTTGGAAGATAAGGAGGAAGGACAATCAATACTGTATATAGTCAATGTGAGGTAAAGTGTGTCGCCAAGGTAACCGGTTAAAACTCCAAGTCGTGTCTGACCACAGGCTGATCTGAAAGAGCCTTTTCTGCTCCACGAGAGGCTCCACTTCACTGCAATGAATAGCTGTCCAGCTGCACATAGTTTATGTGTGTGTGTGTGTGTGTGTGTGAGAGTGTGTGTGTGAGAGAGAGAGAGAGAGAGAGAGAGAGAGAGAGTGTGTTAATTTGAGAGCATGAGGCTTGGATTCATCCGAGTGGGGTCTTTGTCCAAAACCTATCCTCATTTGGGTGTCCTTGGGAATTAAGATGACAATTAACACTTCCCCCAAAATATGATGTCTAATTTCTGCCATTGAAAAAGATACAACATTTAAAAAGTGGGAAGTATTCTGATGGATGGATTTGATCATATTTGATGGTTAACATGTATTAGTATTGGTAGCCACATATCATGTTTTGTTAAGTAGCAAAAAAAGTTGGATTCTGATATAAATAAATGATGAAATTGCTGAATTATTTGATTTTTTTTGCATATATTATTAATTAAGTGCAAAAAATGCCCTTGGTTGTTATATTAAAGGGTTTAAAATAGATTTTTCATTTTATAGCAGCTTCAATCTCAGAGAAAACTAATATATGTTCTCGTAAATATTAACCTGAGATACCACCAGCATCCCCTGGCTACCTTAGATATATTGTTCTACCTATAATGGCCCCAATAAATGTTGTTCAAAGACAATTGTCTATCACAGGGGGTCCGCGGGTCTTAAAAAGTATTAAAAGTTGATCAATCAATTTAGCGAAAATTAAGGCATTTTCCAAGGTATTACATTTTGTAGCTTGTTTTCAATAAGTATATGAATTGTCCAAAGAGGTTGTATTCTACAGTGTGCCTGAATGTAATCATTGCGTAGGTGTGTAGTGTGATTCTGTGTAGTTTATTGATGGCATCCCGTTGGGTTTGACGTCATCTGAACAGGACATCGCACGCTCACTGCTTGATAGCGTGAAGGCCCGTTTACGCCGGTTGCTAAGCAACATCGTTATGGGGAAATGCAAGTATGCGTCCAAATGGTTGGAAGATAAGGAGGAAGGACAATCAATACTGCATATAGTCAATGTGAGGTAAAGTGTGTCGCCAAGGTAACCGGTTAAAACTGGCGATGAGGTCTTAAAATGTATGGAGAGGGTCTTAAAAAAGGTCTTAAAAGGAATTACATTTGACTTCAGGATTCATGCATATACCCTGATGTAGTGCAAGTGTATACTAGGGCTGGACCCGAATATTCGTTCGTTGGAGTACTATTCGGGTTTCAATTTCGTTATTCGGATATTCGTTTTGTTTGTTTTTTCCCCGTTTCTTTTTCAAATTGAATTTATTGAAATCTCCAATATCAACGTAAGAGCTTGTGCCTCTTCGGGGGTGCTAACACTTAACCATAAACGTTATCGTTTACTTTCTCTGTCTTTTATATGTAGATATGACTTTTCTCCGTTAATCTCCGTCACGTTGTTTCCATAGCAACAACAACTTCCTGTCAACTGCGCTTACTCTCCTTCAAAATAAAAGCATGTCCATAAATAGGAAGCCAAGCCAAATTACACTTAAGACATACAACTGCAACGAAAGTCACAAACACAATGCGATATCCTTTTCAACTTCAAAGAACACAAATTGGGTTACATTAACAAATAACTATAAAACAACAATACTGTAGAATAACAAAATGAATGCCGTGAATAAACCGAAATACACGTGTTGAAGTGGTTCGCTGCTGATTACTTCCCCCCCCCCCCCCCCCCCCCCCCCACCGCGTGGGCCGAATATTCGCTGCTGATTACTACCGAAATATCCGGAGCCCGAAAAATGGTATTCGGGACAGCCCTAGTTTATACATCAGCGTTTAAAAATAAAAACAATCAAAAGAGATGTGACAAATATCATCAAAGCAGTATCCGTTAGCGAGGCGTTTTATCTCTCGCAACAGTCTGTATTTTAAAATAGATCCTCTCTTAATTAACTCACTCTCTCTTCCCCGCGGGCAGCTAGCCAGTGTGCGCTAAGAGGCAGCTTAGAGAAGGTGTGCACGTGCTCTGTGAGGTGATTGAGAAATGTGGAAACCTGTAGGATACGTATGAGCGACACTGGTTATTTAAAAAAGATGCTTATTTACCGAATTAGGCGGATTTCCTCTGAAGAGTTCGAGATGATCTAATATCACTCACTGACAGTCAAACAGCTTATCCTCATGGCAGTCTGTACACTGGAGCTCTCATCAGTATTCTGGATGTTTTCACACATTCAGTCATTACAACTTTTACCATTTAATGATTCTTATATAAGTACATTTTCAAAGTGCTTAGAGCAACATTCAAGCTTAATATTGATAGTCACGTTTTCGTCTATTTGTCTCTGAACAGATCAACCATAGTTAGAATTAGAAGAATTAGGAGGGAGGAAACGCTCTGTAATGGTCACACAGTGAAATGCGTGGGGGAAGGGGGGTGTCCGGTGCCTTTCTCAAGGGCACCACGGCAGGGCAGGAGGTGAACTGGGACCTCTCCAAGTAGCAGTCCACACTCCATATTTTAGGTCTGGTCGGGGACTTGAACCGGTGACCCTACGGCTCACAGCCCAAGCCCCTACTGACTGAGCCACTTCTGGACTAGCAACCTTCACATAATGGTACATCCGACTTCATCAGGACGATTTGTGGCATTTTTAAGATAATCCACCGATTCCTGTGCTCACAAAGCACATGATTTACTTATTACCGTATCACACTGAGCCAACAGGAAGGTGCAGAACTCCTTAAGCCAACACACAATGAGGACAATACAAGTGTTTCATAGATATTAAAACAAGTTAACAAATGTGTGTCCTATTTGCAAAACATTACACCCAAAATGATGAAAATAGGCACCACTAATCAGACGGCCTGCTTAATAAATATCAGCATCTCCAATTCAGTCAACCACTGCTTTACATATTGTTAAATGGTTGTATCATGAGTGCTGTGTCAGGGCTGATGTGGTTGTAGGAGCCAAAATGCTTATTTAGCCTGAGGCAATTGTCGTCATTATTGTTGTTATTTTAGATCGCACACATTTGTATTTAATTAAGTAATTAGTACGACACAGAGACTTTCTGTTGACCGTTTGGTCCTCTTTAAGTTATTGTTTGAGTTATTAAACATCGTCTAACGAGCTAAAACTTCAGTACGGACTCATTCAATTGAAACGTGTCAAAGTGATGAGTCTACCTTCGCCTTTAGTGACTGTTCATCGGGAGTTTAGTCATGCTTAAGCAGAAAGTGAAATGCATCATGCAGGCGAAACGTCACACACTGCAGGTGTGTGTGGTCCTCAGACGTCTGCCATCATGACCCTGAAGTCTGCAGACTCTCAGGTTCACTGATGTCCCTTTCACACCAACGCGGTTCCAGGGCCGGTTCGGAGCTGGAGTTTGAAAAGCACTGTTTTTTCCTGTTCACACCGCAGCGGAGCCGCCTCTAAGCTCCGGAATCCGGTTCATTTCAAGCACCAAAAAGTTTGTCGGTCTAGAAAGCAAGCACCGCATACGTCACGCTTACGTTGGAAGATCTGGGCTGTGTCCAAATAACACGCGACGTCCGCCTTTCCGCCAGCTTCAACATGATGGGTATTTTGAGCTTGGCGCATCGAATAGGACGTATATTTACCTTCTTTCTTCTACGGAATCGTCGTTGAAGTTGATGATTGGAAAGAACTTTTGAATGTAACGACTGTAAAGTTGGTAGTAATGTCGTCCCATTTCGTTTCGACAGAGCAAAACCAAAACGAGTAGCGCTTCAATACAATCGGCCATTGTTGTTGTTGTCGATGTAAGGGGTTTCCGCGTGGTTTGGCTTTATGAAGCAGGCACGCAAACGGTTACGTCATGACGCAAACGATGACGCAGCACCAGTCGGGCTCTGAGCGGTGTGAACAGAGCGGGAGCTGAACCGAAGAACCAGAAAAGGGGCTGATTTTATCTTTATGTTCTTATAAATAAGCTCTATTTCTCTATTTTGATCCTTTTTTAAGCAGCCTAGAAGCTTATGAACATTACAAGTAAATAAAAAGTCCCATTGTTAGCTGATAAGATTTATATCTGAAATATCTTCTACCCAATCATTGTCTTTTTTTTCTGTATTTGAAGACTTGGATTAAGTGTTTCTTCATGTTTTAAGTTATAAGTTAACACTGCTGTGTTTGGTAGACTTAAAGGTCCCATGTCATGCTTTTCCGGTTATCACCCGTCCCCTTGTGTGTTATGAAGGTTTTTCTGCATGTGAACGGTCTGCAGAGTCACAAACCCTCAAAGTACACCCTGTAGCGAGTAAAACTCTAACACAGAAAATACCTGTCTATGCTGCCCCAGAACGCCTCGTTGGAGATTTCTCATTTTCCATTGTTTACTTCTTGGGTATAGTGACGTATTTCGGGTATAGTGACGTAACGGTTCCGCAGATTGGTCCGTTACGTTACGTCCGCATAGCCGTTACGTTTGGACCAATCCGCGGACTTCCTCACACACACACACACTCGGCGGGACGTTGCGAGGCTCGCTGCTGCGAGGAGCGGGACTCTGTGAGCCGGCTCACTGGTGTGGGGTCAGCGAGACACCGCGGAACTCAGCCTGGGTACGCACACAAACTCCCAGCCAGGCTGCGGGTGTGTGTGTGTTTCAGGCTGGGTATCGCTGTCTTGCAGACGGCCACTGGGCTCACAGGGAGGGGGGGGTGGGGCCGGAGCTCCAACAAGCCGTTTAGGACAGAGAGTGAATACTCATACTATACAGAGATGCTGTATGAGAAACCAATGTTAGTTTGCAAAATTGCACAATATAAATCTATTCTAGTAGACCTCAACAATGGAATTATGATCAGTAGAAATGGCCATGACATGGGACCTTTAAATGACTGGTCAAAAAGGATATGTCTTTATTTTTTAGCTATACTCAAACAAGTAACAATGTGGAATGAAAGTCATATAAACGGTTACACTAAATACCATCTCTCTTTCTCTCTGTTTGTATTTCAGATATTTGAGTGGTGGTATTTCAGGAAGTATGGGACGTCCTTCATAGAGCAGGTGTCTGTGAGCCACCTGCGCCCCCTGCTGGGCGGAGTGGACAGCAGCACCCCCAGCACCTCCAACACCAGTAACGGAGAGGCGGACTCCAATCGACAGAGTGTGTCCGGTAAGAGAAGACTATCCACTGCAGACACACGAGCACCTCGTATATCGACATGCAGAACCAGAACACAGAGCGAGACAGGACCTGATAATAACAGCTCTGTGAAGCTGGGGTACTTTCTCTGAAAATTATTATATACGCCATTTTGTCTTATACCAGCAAGTCGAGGAGCAGTTCAACTCTGAGAGAGGCAGATTTTATTTCAGCGTTTGGTCGTTTTCAGAACAGGTTACTTTGTGATATATGCAGGAGATTAGGAGTGAGAAATCGATCGGCAGAGAGTGAATATCGGCCGATTGATCGGAGCATCCCTAGTTTTTATTTGACTGTCCTGTCTACGAAGACATAGTAAAAGCCTTACAAAAAACCCTCCATACATTTCTTTTTTAAATACTAATTAAAAATACTATTAATATAAAGAAACTCTAAAGTGGGCTTCAGGAAGGACCCTTTGTTTGTAGAAGATGTTATTCTGAAGTTTAGGAAAGAAAAGGCAGAATATTTAGTTTAATAATCTGTGATTTTGTATTGAAGCAAAACATTTGACTACTGACACTAAAGTGTTGATGTCTTACCTATGAAGGTTTGTGCCGTCAGTAGGGGCTTGGACTGTGAGCCGTAGGGTCGCCGGTTCAAGTCCCCGACCAGGCCTAAATATGGAGTGTGGACTGCTACTTGGAGAGGCCCCAGTTCACCTCCTGCCCTGCCGTGGTGCCCTTGAGCAAGGCACCGGACATCCCCCTCACTCCCATTGCTCCCCGGGCGCTGTACAATAGCTGCCAACTGCTCCTAGTGCTAGACTCCTGGTTCTAGGATGGGTTAAAAGCAGAGAACACATGCCACTGTGTGCTCTGCATGTGAGACCATTACAGAGGGGTCCATCCCTCCCATTCCATTCTATTCTATTATTGGAAAAGTGTGATACTAAAAATAAAGAGTAAAATCATCTATTAGATCAAGAAGAGTTTTGTACCGTGTAAAAAGTGTTATTGCTGCCGTTAAACTTGGTCCTTTGTTTACTGTTCTCAAATGAAAACACCAAATAATCCGCCAAACCCAAAAGAACAAATACATTAAATGTTATGACAGTCGTAATGATCTTTTCTATCTGACTACAGCCAGGGTTAGCAGTGAAACACTTCAGTTCGCTTCTGCTGTGTTTCCTTCAGAAAGCTGAACAGCCAGACTTTTTCAGCTGCAGAGCAAACCCCAGTGGTCTGCTGCAGGCGCTCAGAACAGCATTGATTGAAATGCTCGGGGAGAGGCGTTCACATCTTGTTTTACTCATAGTTACTATTAAATTCATGTTGCTGCTCGAGCACTATTCCGACTCAGAAGCAATACACGTCGTGCTGTTTTATTTGAGATACATCTAGATGAGTTTTGTTTAAACGTGTCGCCTCCAGCTGTGAATCGTCATCATTATATATCCATATGTTAGTTGCAGCTTGAGGAAATGTCTCCAGATGACTCATCTCTCTCTCCCTGCTGCTTCACACATTAAAACGTATGAAACATCATAAACACTGCACTTGTAACTAAATGAACTCGTGTTTGCAGCTTGTTTTGCCATAAACCGAGTGCACGTGTTCCAAAAACTGCTTTTAAATAGAGCTTGTCAATTATTTTAAGCGGATAACTTTTTAATTAGGGTTTTTTGATCAACAAAATTAGATAAACCAAATATTTGATGATAACGGTTTGATTATTTATCATATTACATATCTGAACTGATGTAGGTATTCTCCATCTATTAAAAGTAAGTGAATGTAAAGAGACGAAAACTGAGAAAGAAACATGGCTTAGCAAAACAGGAGGAGCCATTCGTGTACCAACACGTATTATATAGAGCCAAAATTGTAGTTAAATGAAAAGTCTTAATCACATATAACCCTCATGTGATCAGGCTAGTCTCTCCAGGGGCCTGTTCTACGAAGCTGGCTCAACCTAACCTGGATATGTTTGAGTTAGCCGGTTGGCCTAATCCAAAACATACACGCTCTCGCTAAACGGTCCTACGACGCTGGTTATCAAGTGGATCGCTCAAGCCAGCCGTGTCCTATCTAGTTAGGTGCGCGTTCACATGAAAGGGGTGGTATCTGGAGCATTCGACCAATATAGCAGTGTGTGTGTGTAGCAGTGTGTGTTCTCTCTGAGGAGTTTTCAGACCTGTTTCCTGTCAGATATGCTCTCAGGAGGCTCCGTGTGGACTCTACCCCTGACACTCTCTCTCTCTCTCTCTCTCTCTCTCTCTCTCTCTCTCTCTCTCTCTCTCTCTCTCTCTCTCCTGCAGAATGTAAAGTATGGAGAAATCCGCTGAATTTATTTCGT